>NC_039361.1:92593591-92893591 GCF_003573695.1 Papaver somniferum
TGAAGCCGAAGACCAACCGAAGATTTTGGAGAACTTCTTCAACAAAAGGTAACTGAAGACTGAACCGCATATATATCAAGTTATATTCATCTTTATATATATGATACGATGTCGCATAACTAATTATACTATTGGAAGCATATCAAGAATTTCGAGTCAATTTTATCTTGTAATTAGTCCTCGAAATATGACTGAGCTTAATGAACATTTGTTCATACTCGATGAATTTCGATTAACAGCAATTTATTGTTCGTAATCTAAATCGTGATTCAAGATTATCTTTCGGAAATAGCCTGGAACAGTGATATGTGTCATTGACGTTATTTGGAAATGTTTCAAGTTTATTTAGAGAGAAATATAGAACTACTGTAAAATCGGATATAAGAAAAAGTATACATATCAGTCTTATAAACTGGGAAAACCATTACAAGTCTGAAGCCGTAGTACATGTACTCAGTACACGTAACGGAGTAGCTAAATTTCTACTAGAAAAGAACTGTTAGTCCCGGAATCGATTTGGTATCCATACCGGTACACGTACCAGAAAAGTTCTGTGAACTCCGGAACTCGGTTATGTTTTAATGGTATCCGCACCAGTACGCATATCGAAAAAGTTATGTGAACTCCGAAACTCAGTTATGTCTTAAGTGATACATACCGGTACACGCACCATGACATAACTGTTCACGAACATGTTAAGTATATGTACCATGTACGCCTACTTACCATGTCGATTAAATTCACATGCACATAAATTATTTCTCCGAGATAATTAGCATTTGAATAATCTCTATAAACATCATTGACATATTTGATCACATAATTGTGACTCGGGTTAAGTCTTAAGTGTTATATGAGAATTTTCAAGCTTATAGTTCAGTTGGCTAGTTTCGACTAACCATTCATGAGCGTGGTCTTTATACATGGTTCGGTTATGGTTTATCCTATTAGAGTTTATATCTTGTTATGTTAATCAGATTCAAAGATTCATCTAATGGTGGATATTGTTTGCTTGGTTCCAAAGCTATCTTAGCTAAAACCTAAAGCAACCTATGATTTGAATGTCTATAAAAGGGGAACCTCAAGCAACTGGGATCTTTGAATCCCGACACTACTTTTCTTGGTGTGTCTTAGTTGTAAAACTAGAGTCGTCCTCTTCTTAAAACCCTTTTAGGTTTTAACGACTACAAAGACTTTATAGAGATTCATGAAGCCAGGTTCATCTATTGTTCATCTTGATAGCTCGAGTATCCTGATAGTTCTCTTCATCTTAGACTTTTTTGATTCCACAAATTTAATACTTGTGAGGTGAATAATAATCTAGGCTGCACTTCGGGTTACATAAGTCCGGATGTTGAGGTTAGATAGACTTTGTCTATTGCTATCGATTTCCAATCTCACCTTGATCTACGATCAAAAAGTAAATCACACATATAGGCTTATCTGTGGGAGGAAGCTTGGTTTCAAGTCTCCGATTGAGTTGAAGCAACTCTTAGGCTATAAAGGACGTCAGCTAAGGGAATCAATTGCGCGGAGTCCTGCTGGGATTTAACAGGCGTAAGGAGTGCGAGTCGTGATTGCAACTGAATTGTTGTGAGGGTTTAATTCTGTCTCAACTACATTCCAGTCCTAAGTTAATTGGTAGCAGGTTAGTGTCTGTAGCGTCTTAACACATCTTGGTGTTCATTCTGGACTAGGTCATGGGGTTTTTCTGCATTTGCGGTTTCCTCGTTAATAAAATTTCTGGTGCCTGTGTTATTCCTTTTTCCGCATTATATTGTTTATCTTTATAATTGAAATATCAGAGGTTGTGCGTAAATCAATCAAAGTGGATCCTTGTTTGTTGGATAAGACTTGATTGATACTTGGAAATTGATATTTGGAATCACCAAGTACTCTCACCCCCAAATCAGGTTCACGGACTTGTCTCCGTAAACTTTCTAATTGTGAGAGAAAGAGATATAACTCTGAATATTATTGCTTGATTGAGATTCATTAAGTTCAACTCTCGAAATTATATTTAAGTTTATCCATACAGGTTTCTTAAAAAAAAAAAATTGGTGGTGTATTTTGGTACCCCCGTGTTTTCAAATGGTACCAGAGCAGGAAAACACGTTTAAGACCTAACAAGTCTATGTTTGAAGCAATTTGACTATATGGACAAGAGTCCAGTCTCAATAAACGTACCTTGTAACCCAAGGATATGTTTTGTCGATGAGGCTTGGGTATCAAAGTTCCACTGAGCTTCCCTTCTCTCTATTCAACTTTCTTGAACTCAGATTGATTCCAGAGATGTTTACCGAAATTGTGGCGAATTTCCTTTTGAAAGAATAGAAGCTGGTCTAGAAACAATCTAAGTGGAGCCATCTTGCTTGTTATTTTCTTTAAGTTTATTTTGGCGGAGTCATCCTGCTGTGTGTTTGCTTAGAACCTCTCGTCCTAAGGATTTTAGTTTTAAATTTTTGTTAGTGTATGCCAAGACCGCTCGAGTCCATTCATGAGCGTGCTTGGAAAATAGATACTTTTGGCCGTTTGATTAGTGACGATCCTAGAAGTTCTTCTTTTGTAAACTGGGAGCTCGAAGACTTTTCTTTAGAGAGCCCTGTTTTTGGAAACTTCAGTTTTGAGAATTTAAGTCTTGATGAGGAATTCACCCCTAGAATTTTGATTGTTGTAGATGGGGGAAAACGATTTGATGGTTTTTACGGAATTGAGGAGGTGACCGTGCGGAAACTCCTTGAACCGAGCAAATGCTCAACCTCACACAGATGCACTGCAAGAAAGGAGTGCTTTAAGTTCGAGAGATCAATCTGTAGGACTCCGGCCTAAACCAAGACAATGGCCGTTCTAGAGTCAATTTGATCACAAGAGAGGATGGGTAGATCTGTAGGAGGGAAGCTGAGAAATGTGTGAGATCAATGGTGATCGAGATTGTAGGTGTGTTGTGTATTCTGTGTAAGAAAGTTCTGAATGATTGAATTTACTCAGATGATGAGTTCATGTAGACGAAATATTGTCTGTATGAACTTGTCGAGAAATTCTTGTGTTTTTCAATCAGGATTCAGAGACTTATATATTGCTGAATTGAAAACACCATGATCCCCTAAAGTGTGACAGTCGCGGGAGTCAAAGAGTGGGGAAGTGGAAAATCGTGTTGAAACCAGTTGCTCAACATGCGGAGACTTGGTTAACTTTCCACCCACTACTTTGATAACTCCTCCAACTGATTGCACGACTTGCTCACATTCTCATCGTGTGTATGAACACACGTGCCGTAGACTGCCAGACCAAAACCATAGTTAATATCCCCCCATGTGACACGATTGATTTCTCATGAATGTGGAGTCTGCAAGGCAGACATGTATTTAGTTAGTCAGTTGCTGACTTTATGGGACGATGAGTCCTTGTATTGCTGAGTCGAACGTGATTTGCAAATGTTCTGAGACTCATGAATTGAACATGTCTGTTGAGACAAAAATACATTGTCGAATAAATGTTGATAGCTAAAATGAACAAATATTGTTCTGAGTCGTCGAATATTGATAGTTGAACCAATATCCCTTGATCTAAGCAAATATTACTCATCTGAGCATATGTTGCCCATTTGATGAATTGTTGAATATTAATAGTTGAACCAATATTATTTGGTATGAGCAGATGTGACTCATTTGAGGAATCATTGGTAATAGGACCAAGATAAATTTAAAATACTGGCAGCTGAACCGAGTATAATTAATTAAGGTGTTGATCATGGGATCAACATAAAATTATTAGAATTATGAACCTTGGATTCGAAACCCTAATTTTGATTAACTGCTGCATTGATGATAATTGATGATTTATTGAAAATCATTCATGAAATGAAGGAGGGACCGACTACATGGGATAATGAATCGACCATGTAGTGCCCAGATGCTCAAGTGAGCAAAATACCAAAGTCTCTTGAAGACCTGGTGAAAGATGATTAAATGTTGGTTTCATCATTTATTAAAATAATTCTCATGTGAGCGTTAGGTAGTAAAACCTGATTATGGAGAGATGAGGGACCGACCAATGGGGCATGAGACCGGCCCTTGGTGGTCATGGGACTAGATGATGGTCGTTTGAGAAAACTCCAAGTTGTTTGCGAAGAGTTTGGACCCAATATGAGCATTTGAACAAATTAGGTTAAAATTGTTAAAACATGTGGGACCGGCTCTTTGCAAGCCTCAGGGCCAGCCTTGGTCGGTCAAGGAGACATGCCCGTGTAACCATAATGTCAGCGTCTCAGTCCTGAGAGTTTCGATATTTTCTGATGCGCGTTTGAGCAACATTTTGAGAAAATATGAAGAAATCAGGGATTTTGCTGAAACCGTAAAACTTCATGAGATGAAGGAATAAAATTAATGAAGGAATCATGAGGTGTGGGACCGACTAGGCCAAGGCATGGCCCGTCGGCCAAGGAGTCAGTCCCAAGGCATTTTTTCCTAATTTATAATATTTTCATGATTTTAGGGAAATATCATAAAAATCAAGAAGTTTGTTGAAACCAAGGAATTTGTTGAAATTAAGGAGTTTCCATAAGATGAAGAAACATAAAAAAATAAAATAATAACAAAGCAAGGGGCGTGTGGGATCGGCTATTATTTTTCATGGGTTTAGTGAAATTTCATGAATTCAAGGAATTTTCATGGGATGAGGGAAATAATAATAAAATAACAAGGAGTCATGAGGTGTTGGACCGACCACAGCTAGGGCATGGCCGGCCGGCTAGTGATCTCGGTCCCACGATATCTTTCCTAGTTTATTATTATTTCTTTGATACGAGGAAACACCATGAGACTGGGGAGTTTCTTTGAGACGAAGGAGATTTTCTCAAATGAAGGGATTTTCATGAGATCGGGAAAATAATAAAAATATGATAAAATATAAAATTGAATGTGGGACTGGCCACGGCATGACCGGACATCCGGTGGGCCTAGTCCCCGAGCGCTTCGGTTAATATTTTATTATTTATTATTTTCTTCTTATTTTGCATAGGTTCATCGTTCCTTCGTGTTTTGGAATGCTCGTTTGTGCATTCAGGTGCTCGTTTGTGCATTATTGCTGTGTACACTTGCACCATTTTGGTCGGGGCTTACTCGAGAGATGCTCAGATGCCCGCACGTTGAATATTTATCACTAACCCGTGGAATTCTACTGGGAAGAACCACAAATTAAAGTGACGAAATATTACGAAGAATCGTAGAATATTTATGAATATTCAATTAACGATTAGAGATAATTAATTGATGGCTCTATACTAGCAGGCATGCTGTCTAGGAGCATTAATTATCTGAGAATAGAGAAATATGAGCTTGTTGAAACGTCATATCTCTTTTATATAGTTAGGGAAAACCTTGTTGCATCCTGAAGACGTTATTGCTCTATACTAGCAGGCAAACTGTCTAGGAGACGTCCAATATAATGATTCTATACACATGTATTTTATATAGTCAGGGAAAACCTTGTTACATCCTGAAGACGTTATCGCTCTATACTAGAAGGCAAGCTGTCTAGCAGCCGTCCAATCGTTCGATTCTATGTAAAAGTGATTACTGAAATTGCTTAGTATTCATGAAATATGTCGTTGCCTCAGTTGAGAGACTGCATATTCATGTATGCTCTGAGAGAAGTATACTTAGTCAGAGACTCTTTTGGCATGAGCTTTCATGCTTCGATAATAGACATGAGCCTCAATACTCATCTGATTGCTGGATCAGGAATATGTAAAATTATGGTTTTACGATTTTAGCATCTGTCGAAAATCCACCATCTATATTAAGTCCCCTGCTTAGTGAGGGACAGTCATGTTCCTCAGTCAGCACTGGATGGTGATTTTCTAGTTACAGACGAAATAAGTAATTGAACTTAGTCGTAAGATAGAATGTTACCGGATTTTTGATTGCGCGAACTAACTATGGCTTGAACGAAGATCCCAGTAGCATGATAGAGCATCGAGCGCAAATTGGTGTAGCACTGCTGATTTGGTAATGGGACCTTGGTCGATTTAGGATTCACGGGTCCGGGCCCATGAAAAGAAATCCTTGTCTTAGGAACTGACGCTTGCTCGTTTGTTAGTTTAAGGAATAAACAAAACAGAACTCAGTCTGATGATATAAAATTTTGTCTATGAGCTTTCACGAAAACCAAAATTTTATTTTTCTTAAATATGTGAGATTTCACAAAGTGGAATAAACTCTCGTTTGCTCGTACGAGAGAAAAGTTTTTTTTTTTAAATAGACGTGTGTCTTTTAGTAATAAAATTTTGTTTATGAGCTTTCATGAATTTTTTTTATCTTCGGGCTTTCATAAATCTTTGAAAATATACTCTCGCTTCAACGACAGATGCTCGTGCGAGGGAGAAAAAATATATAGATATGTTTTTCAAATTTACGTGAGTTTCACGTTAAATATTTACATATTTTGTAAAATCATGTTTTGATTTTGAACAACTGTTGAAAGTAGGCCATTATACATGATGAAATAATGTTTGTATGTGAGTTTTCACAATTGTAGAATGGACGTCTGTCTAGTTTTGAAAAACCAGTGGATGTTAAAATTCACGTGGGTTCACGGTTTTATGAAAATCAAGTCATGATTTTGAATAATGAATTTTACTCGTCTTTGCAGGTTTTGAGGGAACGAGCAAGTTTTCGAAATTCTGACGTTATAATCACTATAGCTAGTGAAATTGTAAATAGGTAAGAGTTGGATTATTACCATTTTGTTACGCGTTTGTTATGGGTATATCCATGACTCCATGTCTTTCGCCTCGGATAGTGGTGACTTCTGGTTACAACCACTCTTCTGGCCCTTCCGGGGAACACTCCAGAAATATCAAGTCAAAGATGAAGACTTCTGCAGATGTTCATGCCGAGGTGAATCAACCTTTCAGAGACGCTGGAAAGATGATGCATTGTATGTCTCTCGATCATTTTGGAGTCGTCCGTGGTGGAATCAATGCTTTCTTAGCCTTAGCGGATGCAGAAGAGAAGCAGGGACGAGATGAGTTATTACTGAGAATGAAAGCTGAAGATGAAAGGCTTGCAGCTTATCAGCAAAACGTCGCCGACTTCAGCAAATGAGACTGGCGGCTAAAGATGAAGTCTGATCTCGCGCGGAAGGCGTAGCTTCTGATTCAGATGTAGATGAATGAAGAATTTCGTCATAATTCGTCATCAGAAAATTCAGAAGTCAGGTTTCAGTGAAAATGCAGTAGAATCTTTGTCTGATGTCGGATTTTCGTGATCTATCCATGTTTCTTCATCCTCAGAAAATTTCCAAGCTTTAACAAAGAAGATTTCGGCTTTTGAGCACGTTTAAGGGCCGAAATTGAAGAAACAGTAAACTTCCAGGAGACTTCCAGAAATTTTCCAGCTGGTATGTAGTCCAATGTTTTGGCCACATCTTTTTTCTCGTTTCTCCAATTGCTATGAATTTTGGATATGTTGTAGAAGACATCTATACGAAGAGAATGGTATATGACCCATCCCTAGATTCTTCACCAATTCTCCCGGATCGCTGCTTTATGCGTGACAATGTAAAATCATCTCAGGCGAGCTTGTTGTAAAACACTCATGTTGTGTCTTTAGGCCATTCTCTTGTGTCTGGAACAGTTGGTGAAGGATTTTAATGTCATTGATTCATTTGAGATCAGGACCCCTTGATTGATACATGAGAATGGTGCTTGCAGTGCCATCTTGTTTCTGTTAGTCGTAGAAACATCACTTCGGAAACCCTGGTCACGGGACCATAACTGAGGTTGCTCTAAATAGAGGATGATGTAATGACCATGGTTGCATGTCCTGGTGGTAGCATTCCTTTTATGATGAATGATTAGCACATGAGAGTCTGGTGCCACGGGTCTTGGACTGTGAAAATGCTCATCATGATCAGTGGACCGTCAATCCCCAGTATTTTGTTAAATCTCTCCCTTTCGTTTTCCCTTCTTCCGGCAAGACCTAGATAGAGGACCCAGGTAGAAAAATTGACGCAAAGATCTAGATGGTCGAAGTTGGAGGTACCTTGATGAAGGACTTGATGAAAAGACCTGGTGGACACCGATCGACTGTGGAAGTTATGAATCCCGTCCAAGAATTGCTGCCTGCATGTTGTATGCTCTGGAAGTTGTAGGAACCTCATACGACGTAGGAATTTGATGCTTGATCCCAACTTTTGAAGCTAAGAGACTGAGTTATCACATGATAAAAGAATCACTCAATTTGGAGTTGTAGAGGTCAGCCAACGAAGCATGCACATTTGTAATGTATAATCCCGTACAAATTTTTGAGATTTCGTAGACCTGACAGTAAAGGTCATATCTTTCAACTTGTATGTCCGATTGATGCATCCTTTTGGTATGTTGCAGGAGAGACATAGGCGAACATCTTTCGTTGAGGAAGTATTATCCCATTACTCACTCTTTGGTACGTTTTTGTAAACCATGGGCTGAAGTATGTTGTATCTCATTTGTAGAGGTGATGAGAACTTCTTGTAGAAGACTTGGGATTGTGCTCTCCTATTGTGCAAACTTCGGAAAGACTTTCATGTGGACATATTTCATGTCTACACACTTTGATATGAATCATTAGTGCTTGGAGAAGTCCGATCCATCGAGTAACACTTCAGAGAACGGATAGTTGATGAAGCTGGTCATGAGGATGTTGCCCCTAAGACCGTCATTGATGCTGGATCGCGATTGAAATTTCTCCAGAAATTCTTGTTGATGCTGAGACCATGAATGGAGTTCCTCCACATATCATTGTCGATGCCGATACTATGGTTGGAGTTGCTCCAGAGACCGAAAAAAGCTTGAACCATGATTATCGATATAACCTTTGCTCCTTCATCCAGTGAGCCTTTTACATTCACGAACTAGTTGGTGAGTTGAGCATTCCTAAGATGAAGATGTTCTAGGATTTAAACCCAAATTCTCCTGAATATGACTTTACTTTGAAGTGGCTTCGTCATGGAATCAATGTTGTTGTGGAAGATAACATCGACGATCTCCATCTTGGATGTGAGGAGAAAAGGTTCCTTGGTCGTGCAAGGCTTGTGATGTAGAAAGGCCCGTTGATGAAGTTTCATGGAATCACGTCAGGTCGCAATAACTTGTTATATGGATAACATTTATTGAAATAGAATTGATTTCTCCAATAAGATCAAGTCCACGGTGTATGTTGAGTGAGTTTGAGCCATCGATGGATGAATGATGTTGCATCTGCTTCAGAATTCTAATGAAGACTTATCGGTTGTAGTTCAGTTGCACTTTGATCGCGCTATTGTTGAATCAGTGTGTCATCGTCGAGATATTTGTGTTGAAGCCAGATGCGCCATTATCGAAGGTGTACTCTTTGATTGAGAGTAAAATTTGAAGGCTTCTTAGATGCTTGAGCGTTGAAGCGTACATTCCTTAAGTATCAACCACTTGGTAAAATACTAATGCGGTGAAGCTACCGTTCATAACGTCTTGCGGAGTTGCTAGCAGAATTGAGTCCCCATGCTAAGATAGCATGTGAGGAAATAAATGACATAGACATGGAATGAGACTTTCCTGAGTGTAGAACCTCTTGATGAATGTCTATGTATCTTTTGCAGGTTCTTGTTTCAACCTCGTCAAAGTTTGAAATTCCTCCAAGTACTCTGATGATGGAATGTCCGTCAAATCTTCTGGATCAGAACTTTCTTCGTTGGAGAAATGTGCAACCAAAGGCGCTTCGTCAGTACCCATCTTTTCAGCGTGGATCCACGCTCTTCTGAAGAACATGTCACATTATGGATCTTCCTGATTATGTGAAACTTGGTTTCTGTCCAGGTTGAACTTATGCTCACTTTGAGAGTGATATAGCCATAAGTATTTCCGAGCGTTCCTTCAAGGTCTCTGATTGAGATGGGAGCATGAGTAGCTTCTTGTCGAGTGATGCCTCTGGATCCGATGGTTTTCAGTGGAATGTTGTTGATGGCGGTGCCAGCATCGATCAACGTTCTTCCGAATTCGTTTCTTCTGAGATTGACTGTGGTAAGCAGTCCCCAGTCGTACATCTCTTGGTTTGTGGCTGGAGGCTCAAGAAGTATTTTCGGAATGGAATTCTTGACACGATGTGGTTCAGTGCTGTGAACATATCTCTCCTTTGTGCCTTCGACAGATAAAGCAATTCACGTTCGACGAAGGATTGAACTACCTCTTTGATAGGTTGTTCCGGGAGTGTAAAGGTTTTGATTGGGAGATGATTCTTGTGTAATCCTTCAGTCCCCAGTCGAAGCTATTGTGGATCAACCTTCTATTTGAAAATTTGCTTCAAAATATTGCAGTTGCTTGTTGGATAATTGATGAATCTATGAAGGTGACAGTACCTGGGATTATCCCTTTCTTATCCAGTTGGCTCTCCCCTGATGAACGACAATTTGATTGAACCATCTTGAACCCAGACTTCCAGTAACTTGATCACTTCTTCATGAGAAGAGAGAAGTTTGAGTATGTCAGATTATTTCCCGTTCGTTGATGTCGGGTCAAGGTTTGTGCATTTCAAGATTGGTCATCTTTCTTTGGTGCTTTCAGATGAGCTGGAGAAGCGTGCTTGCGTTGTAACTCAACTTTCAATTTGCTCCCTTATGCAACAACATTTGTGGAAGGTTGGAGGTTGTACTGTTTGTTGATGAAACGTCTGTTGCCTCGAGTTTCTCGTGGTTCCTCAGTTTTTGTAGCTTGATCTTTCCAGTAAAGCAGGTGCGGTAGTTGCTGATGGCTTAGCTGCTTCATGAAGTAATGAAAAAGTCTGGAACCGGAGATTTTCCAGTATATCTCTGTAGACTGGGATCGTTCCGTTGATGCATAAGTCTACAAGTTGCTGCTCTATGACATCTGGGTCGTGGCAATCCAAGGCTTGAACTGTGAATCTTGTCACATAGTCATTGGGATGTTCATTGCTCCTCTGAAACATTCTTCCCAGATCAGATAGAGTAATTTTCTCTGACACGAAGAAGTACTTTCTGTAGAAGGCGTTAATCATTTCTCCCCAACTAATGATGCTTCCTGGCGCGATGTTGTTGTACCAGGTATATGCCCCGCCTTTCAGGGATTTTTAAAATTCCTTCAGACGGACGATATGATTGCGCTCATGTTCGCCCAATGCTTCCAGAAACCGAGAGACATGCTCTCGAGCATTGCCTGTTCCATCATACAAAGTGAAGGTTGGAGAGGTATAACCTTTTGGAAGAGAAATTTTTCGCGCAGAAACAGGGTATGGAGGATGGTGACGATGGACATGTGGTGTCTTGTCTTTTCCATGGTCCTCCAAGAGGAGTTTCAAATCTTCCCGAGTAATGAAATTTGGTGATTCCTTCGCTGATGAATCGTCTGCAGCTTTGCGGACTTCATTGTCATCCACTGTATGAACTGGAACGATCTCAGGGTCAGCATCTGAGGATGTTTCTTTTCCTTTTCCCTTTTCTTGAGTCTTCTCTGACATCTTGTCAGTGAGAGTTTTGAGATAATTGCACAGCTCCTTCTGTGTTGCAGCCATGTCAGTCTGATTCTTGGCAAGAGTCTCTTGCACCTTCATGAGATCATCCATGGTAGGTGGGTTTTCTCTGATTTCCTCAAGGAAACGACCAAACAGAGGATGTGCTCCAGCATCGGTCTGATGAGGAGTGACGCCACCGCCATTGTTGGAAGCAGGAATGGTTTCTGGAATATCATCATTAGTGTCGTTGCTAGTGCTAGCGTTGTTTGTATTAGGATTTGTAACTAAACCTGACCTAAGATCAACCATTTTACGGAAATGTGAGATTGCAACCGAGAGATTAATTTCCCACTGTGGTCACCAATCTGTAGATGGGGAAACGATTTGCTGTTTTTTACGGAATTAAGGAGATGACCGTGCAGAGACTCTTTGAGCCGAGCAAATGCTCAACCTCACACAGATGCACTGCAAGAAGGGAGTGCTTTAAGTTCGAGAGATCAATCTGTAGGACTCCGTCCTAAACCAAGACAATGGTCTTTCCAGAGTCAATTCGGTCACAACAGAGGATGGGTTGATATGTAGAAGGGAAGCTGAGAAATGTGTGAGATCAATGGTGATCGAGATTGTAGGTGTGTTGTGTATTCTGCGTAAGAAAGTTCCGAATGATTGAATTTACTCAGTTAAGAGTGATTTCTCAGACGATGAGTTCGTGTAGACGAAAGATTGTCTGTATGAACTTGTCGAGAAATTCTTGTCTTTTCAATCAGGATTCAGAGACTTATATATTGCTGAATTGAAAACACCATGATCCCATAAAGTGTGACAGTTGCGGGAGTTAAAGGGTGGGGAAGTGAAAAATCGTGTTGAAACCAGTTGCTCATCGTGCGGATACTTGGTTAACTTTCCACCCACTACTTTGCTAACTCCTCCAACTAATTGTACGACTTGCTCACATTCTCATCGTGTGTATGAACACACTTGCCGCAGACTGCCAGACCAAAACCCTAGTTAATATCCCCCCATGTGACACGATTGATGTCTCGTGAATGTGGAGTCTACAAGGCATACGTGTATTTAGTTAGTCAGTTGATGACTTTATGGGACGATGAGTCCTTGTATTGCTGAGTCGAACGTGATTTGCAAATGTTCTGAGACTCATGAATTGAACATGTCTGCTGAAACAAAAATACATTGTCGAATAAATGTTGATAGCTAAAATGAAAAAATATTGTTCTAAGTCGTTGAATATTGATAGTTGAACCAATATCCCTTGATCTGAGAAAATATTGCTCATCTGAGCATATGTTGCCCATTTGATGAATTGTTGAATATTAATAGTTGAACCAATATTCTTTAGTGTAAGCAGATGTTGCTCATTTGAACAAATGTTGCTCGTTTGAGGAATCATTGGTAACATGACCAAGATAAATTTAAAATATTGGCAGCTGAACCGAGTATAATTAATTATGGTGTTGATCATATGATAAACATAAAATTATTTGAATTATGAACCTTGGGTTCGAAACCCTAATTTTGATCAACTGCTGAATTGATGATTTATTGAAAATCATTCATGAAATGAAGGAGGGGCCGGCTACATGGGATGATGAATCGACCATGTAGCGCCCAGATGCTCAAGTGAGAATACCAAAGTCTCTTGAAGACCTGGTGAAAAGATGATTAAATGTTGGTTTCATCATTTATTAAAATAATGCTCATGTGAGCGTTAGGTAGTAAAACCTGATTATGGAGAGATGAGGGACCGACCAAGGGGGCATGAGACCGGCCCTTGGTAGTCATGGGACCAGCTGATGGTCGTTTGAGCAAACTCCAAGTTGTTTGAGAAGAGTTTGGACCCAATATGAGCAATTGAGCAAATTATGTCACCATAATGTCCGTGTCTCACTCATGAGAGTTTCGATATTTTATGATGCGCATTTGAGCAACATTTTGAGAAAATATGAAGAAATCAGGGATTTTGGTGAAACCGTAAAACATCATGAGATAAAGGAATAAAATTATAAAATAACGAAGGCATCATGAGGTGTAGGACCGGCTAGGCCAAGGCATGGCCGGCCGGCCAAGAAGCCGGTCCCGAGGCATTTTATCCTAATTTATAATATTTTCATGATTTTAGGGAAATATCATAAAAATCAAGAAGTTTGTTGAAACCAAGGAATTTGTTGAAATTAAGGAGTTTTCATAAGATGAGGAAACATAAAAAAATAATAATAATAAAGCAAGGGGCGTGTGGGACAGACTAGGGCATGACCGGCCGGCTAGAGCCCGGTCCCACGAGTTTCCCTAATTTTATATTATTTTTCATGGGTTTAGTGAAATTTCATGAATTCAAGGAATTTTCATGGAATGAGGGAAATAATAATAAAATAACAAGGAGTCATGAGGTGTGGGACCGGCTACGGCTAGGGCATTGCCGGCCGGCTAGTGAGCTCGGTCCCACGACATATTTCCTAATTTATTATTATTTCTTTGATACGAGGAAACACCATGAGACTGAGGAGTTTCTTCGAGACGAAGGAGATTTGCTCAAATGAAGGGATTTTATGAGATCGGGGAAAATAATTAAAATATGATAAAATATAAAATTGAACGTGGGACTGCCCACGATACGACCTGCCGGCAGATGTGCCCAGTCTCCCAGCGCCTCAATTAATATTTTATTATTTATTATTTTCTTCCTATTTTGCATAGGTTCATCGTTCCTTCGTGTTTTGGAATGCTCGTTTGTGCATTCAGGTGCTCGTTTGTGCATTATTGCTGTGTACAATTGTACCATTTTGGTCGGGGCTTACTCGAGAGCTGCTCAGATGCCCGCACGTTGAATATTTATCACTAACCCGTGTTATTCTACTGGAAGAACCACAAATTGAAGTGACGAAATATTACGAAGAATCGTAGAATATTGTTGAATATTCAGTTAACGATTAGAGATAATTAATTGATGGCTCTATACTAGCAGGCATGCTGACTATGAGCATTTATCTGAGAATAGAGAAATATGATCTTGTTGAAACGTCATCTCTCTTTTATATAGTCAGGGAAAACCTTGTTGCATCCCGAAGACGTTATTGCTCTATACTAGCAGGAAAGCTGTCTAGGAGCCGTCCAATCATAATGATTCTATACACATGTCTTTTATATAGTTAGGGAAAACCTTGTTATATCCTGAAGACGTTATCACTCTATACTAGTAGGAAAGCTGGCTAGGAGCCGTCCAATCATTCGATTATATATAAAAGTGATTACTGAAATTGCTCAGTATTCATGAAATATGCCGTTGCCTCAGTTGAGAGACTGCATATTCATGTATGCTCTGAGAGAAGTATATTCAGTCAGAGACTCTTGTGGCATGAGCTTTCATGCTTCGATAATAGACATGAGACTCAATACTCATCCGATTGCTGGATCGGGAATATGTAAAATTATGGTTTTACGATTTTAGCCTTTGTCGAAAATTCACCATCTACAACTGTGCCAATAATGATAACTTTGAAGGAGTACATGCACCAAACTAGGTCCAACCGACCATCGTGTATTAAGATGCCAGCCTCTACGGATAATTATGAGTTGAAACCTGCTATTCTTTAGATGATCCCTATATTTTTAGGAAAAGATGATGAAAACCCTTACTTTCACGTTAGGCTTAGGCACTGTGAAGAAATTTGTGGAACAATTAAGATTAAAGACCCTAGTGACGAAGTTTTGAAACTTAGGATATTCCCCTTTTCTTTGAGAGATAAAGCCAAGACCTGGATGCATAGCCTACCATCTGAGTCCATATAAACATGGCAGGAACTTACTGTTGCATTCTATTTGAAATTCTACCCTAAGCATAAAACTACAGCTGTTAGGAAGAAAATTAGTGCTAGTGTGCAACAAGAAGGGGAATCTCTTTATAGGTTTTTAGAGGGATTCAATGATCTCCTATCCCAATGTTCTTACCATGGGTATGAGAAAATGAAACTAGTTGAAATTCCCTATGATGGTTTAGACTATTTGACCAAAGCCATGGTTGAATCTTTTTATGGTGGTGGGTTCACGAATAAAACTGTTGATCAAGCATTTTCCTTCTTAGAAGATATAGCTGAAAAATCCCAACAGTGGGAGTCTTGTGTTGAACCTCCTAAAAGACTTTTTGTCAATAGAAGTAGCACCGATTTGGTAGATACAAGCTTTGGGTCAAATGCTAAGTTTGTTGCTTTTTATGGAAGGTTAGAAGATATGGAATTGAATCGATCTAAACATAGGTCTCTAGTTGAACCTGGTGATAGGATTAGAGCCTCTCAAGTCTCTAGTTATGGAATAGAGCCCAATGACTCGTTTTGGGAAGGTCAGGTTAGTGAGAACAAGCCCATGATATCTATAACAACTCTAGGTTTGAAAACCGTCAGAAGTTTGACCCATACTCAGAGACCTACAACCCTGGTTGGAGAAACCATCCTAATTTATCTTGGTCTAAGGACCAGATTCAAGGTCAGTCTAGTAATTCTCAGACTCCCCCAGGTTTTGGTTATAATAAGAATTCTTCAGGTCAAGCCAGTTTCAGAACACTTATGAGAATAGAATCACTAGCTTAGATGAATCTCTTAGTATATCAAGAAAGAGCCAGGATATGCTAGCACAGAGCCAGGAAATGTTAGTAAAGATCCAAGTTAGTTTTCAAGAGGAAACCAAGCAAAATTTTCAACATAATGCCAAGACTCTTGCTAAGTTGAAACCTTAATCTAAGACTTGGTGAGATGAAACCTACCCAGATAACACTCCAATTAGCTGATAGGTATGTTAAAATTCCTCGTGGTATGATCGAGGATATTCTTATTGAGGTCGACAAGTTTATTTATCCGGTGGATTTTGTTATCCTAGATACCCAACCTGTCCCTGACCCAGAGAACCAAATACCAGTGATTTTAGGTTGCCCGTTTTTAGCTACTTTCAATACAATAATTAACTGTCGAAATGGTATTATGAATTTGTCTTTTGGTAATATGACTATCGAGCTGAACATTTTTAATATTAGTAAGCTACCCTATGAACTAGATGACTCGAGCATAGAAGAGGTAAACATGATAGGAACATTAGTCGAGGAGTCATTACCAAACACTTTGTTAGAAGATCCATTAGAGAAATACCTAGCTCACCTTGGGATTGAATTTGATGATGATAATGTGATTAATGAGGTGAATGCTTTGTTAGATTCAACCCCTTTGTTAGACACTATTAATAGATGAAAACCTAAGTTCGAACCACTACCAGTTTCTAAGTCCACCCTAGTTCCTTCGTTAGAAGAGCCTCCTAAGTTGGACCTTAAACATCTACCAGATACCCTAAAGTATATGTTTTAGGCCCATCTGAGACTTTACCTGTGATTGTAGTATCCGACTTGGATAGTGATCAGGAAAGCAGGCTAGTAACCGTCCTTCAAAACAACAAGGCAGCTTTAGGTTGGACCATAGAGGACATTAAGGGTATAAGTACCACTGTTTGTATGCATCAGATCTATTTAGAGAGTGCCACCAAACCTTTGAGGGAGATGCAACGTCGACTGAAACCTAACATGAAAGAAGTAGTTCGAATCGAGGCTCTTAAGTTGTTAGATGCAGGCATTATCTACCCTATTTCAGACAGTAAGTGGGTCAAACCTGTTCAGGTTGTCCCCAAGAAAATCGGTATTACTGTAGTCAATAATGAGAACAATGAGTTAATCCCGATCCGACTGACCACCGGTTGGCGTGTTTGTGTTGACTATAGGAAATTGAACAAGGTCACTAGGAAGGACCAATTTCCCCTTTCCTTTATCGACCAAATGCTAGAGAGATTAGCTGGACATAGTCATTATTGTTTTTTAGATGGCTACTCTGGTTACAATCAGATTGTTATTGCCCCATAAGACCAAGAGAAAACCACTTTTACCTGTCCATTTGGCACCTTTGCGTATAGACGCATTGCCTTTCGGGCTATGTAATGCCCCTGCGACTTTTCAGCGTTGTATGATGAGCATATTTTCTGGCATGGTAGAACGTTTCTTAGAGGTCTTTATGGATGATTTTTTAGTATTTGGTTCGTCGTTCGATGAGTGCTTGCATCATTTGTCATTAGTGTTGACGAGGTGTAAGGAACATAATTTAGTGCTTAATTGGGAGAAATGTCATTTCATGGTTCGTTCAGGAATTGTTTTAGGGCATATCATATCTTCTAAGGGAATATGGGTAGATAAAGTGAAAGTTGACCTTATTAAGACTTTACAGGTCCCAAAAACCATAAGAGATATTAGGTCATTCTTAGGGCATGCAGGTTTTAATCGTCGATTCATTAAGGATTTTAGCTTGATTTCTAGACCTATTTGCAATTTTCTTTCAAAAGATGTTAAGTTTGTCTTTGATGATGCCTTTTTAGAAGCTTTTGAGAAGCTTAAGACTTTACTCACTACCGTCCGCATAGTCCAGGAACCCAACTGGAACCTACCCTTTGAGTTCATGTGTGATGCTTCAGATTATGCTATTGGTGTTCAGCTAGGTCAGCGAAAAAACATGTTATTTCATGTGATTTGCTATGCTAGCAAAACTCTGAATGATGCCCAGTTGAACTATACCTCTACAGAGAAGGAACTATTTGTTAGAGCACTGCTCAGTCGAACTCGCAAGCGTTGCTATCTCAACCTTGTTTGTCATGTTTAGTTGTCAAAACTATAAGTCTTGATTTCTAGTCTACTTATAGCTATGTCCCGAGTTAGGATAAAATGTGTAGTTGAGCTTAAGACTTCACGGTGTTCATCGATTGGAGACGAATAACTACTAAGGGGAGCTTGTGGAACTTCATCAACAAAAGGTATGTCGAGAATTGAACTCATCTATCACTCAGAAGTCTATTTTATTCTATCTCCTATTGAGACAAAGTCGTATACCTATATAGACTGTACATTATACACGTTTGATATTTCGAGTTGAGTTTAACACGTTTATATCTTTCTCGAAATATGTGTTGGAAAGATTTTTGCTTTAACCACGTTCATCATTATTCTTGAAGAAAATCAAAAGATGATCATGTGAAAATCACCAGGTAACATCGTACATTATTTGTGTGAGACAGTCATTTGATGTAGACTCACATTTTTTGTATTGATCATTCGAACACTTGAGAATTGCTTATAAGCTAATAGTTTTTGTGAGACAGCTATTGTCTTCTTTTAAGAGTTTTTCAATGATTCAAATGAGAGTTAAGAGCTAAATCCCATGTCTGGATACATTACGGTTTGTGTACTTAGTGTATGAACTGCATTGACGGAATTCAGGACCGCAAGTTTGCATACCCGTTCGCAAACTTATTCAACTGTTTAAGTCAGGGTAATTAAGTTTGCATACCCGTTCGCAAACTGGTTTAACTGTTGAAGTCCAGGAACCAAGTTTGCGTACCCGTTCGCAAACGGTTTTAACTGAGTCCGGTCGCTAAAGTTTGCGTACCCGTTTGCAAACTGTCGACTTGTGACCAATGTCCGGAACTTAAATTTGCATACCCGTTTGCAAACTTAAGTGGTATACGTTTTAAAATAGGTTAAGCATAATTTTATACTCATGAATAAATACATTTATAAATAATGGAATGCAATCTTTGCAAACCGTGGCAAAAATGTTCAAGAACTGATTCTTTTGAATCAATCCGATTTTGATTCAATTATATCTTATATACTTGTATGAGAATATAAACAATTGAAAAACTCTATGAGTAACACAATTAGATTCATTTGATTATCAATTGATCTGGAAGTGTTAAACTGAACAAGGTTAAGAGAAAAGTGTTCATATGGCTAACTTCGGTTAACTGTTATTGAGCCAACTCAATATACACGTTTAGGTACGGTTACCCATATCTAAATGAAAGTATATTTCATTTGTGTTTAATAATCTAAGACCATCTAACTGTGGAAAGATATTAACTTGAATCTTGAATTAGGTTTCATCTAACGGCGAACATTGATTGCTTTGTTCCAACGTTATCAAACCCTGATTTAAAGACTATATAAGGGAGAACTCTAGCAACTGGGAAACCTAATCCCCACACCTCATGTGTGATCCTAGTTGCGACTAGAGTCGATTCTCCTTTAACCTAGGTTTTTCCTAAAACCATTATAGGTTAACGACTTAAAGACTTCATTGGGATTCTGAAGCCAGACCCAACTATTTTCTCTGTAGTTGTGTGTTCTGATCTTACTTTGTTCTATCGTATTGAGTACTTTCTTCTCAAATATTTGCTCGAGATTTATCTCTGATAGGTAAGATATAAAAAGTAATCACAAAGCTCTTCATCACATTCTTTGTGATTTCACAATAACTTGTTCTACTACCATATAGTTAAGTTATTATGAGGTGATTGATATTTCTAGGCTATTCTTCGGGAATATAAGACCGGATTATCAATTAGTTCCTATTCACCTTGATTAATCAAAAGACCGAACAAAACTTCGTAGGTATTTCTGTGGGAGACGGATTTATCTATATTAAAATAGACTTTTCTGTGCGAGACGGATTTTTTTATCAAGTCTTCGACTTTGGGTCGTAGAAACTCTTAGTTGTGGGTGAGATCAGCTAAGGGAATCAAGTGTGTAGAGTCCTGCTGGGATTCTGAGGCGTATGGAACGCGACCTTAATCAGTGTGAGATTGGTTAGGGCTCAACTACATTCCAGTCCGAAGTTAACTTGTAGTAGGCTAGAGTCTGTAGCGGCTTAATACAGTGTGGTGTTCAAATCTGGACTAGGTCCCAGTGTTTTTTTGTATTTACGGTTTCCTCGTTAACAAACTTCTGGTGTCTGTGTTATTTCTTTTCCGCATTATATTTTATATTGTGTGTAGTTCAATCAATTGGTAAATACAACCTTTGGTTGTTGATTGACACTTGAACGTTGGTCTTTGGTACCGTTCAAGTTGTTTCTCATAATAATCAGGCTCGCGGACTTCTATCTCATAATATAACTCTTGGATATATTTTCCTTGATTGAGTTTGACTGTCTAGTTGATTCTCTTGGAATTATATAGGAGTTAGTCCATACAGATTTCCTAAACGAAATATTGGGTGTGGTTGTTAGACCCCCGCTTTTTCAATTGGTATCAGAGAACGCAAACACGTTTAAGACCTCATAAGTCTGTGTTTGTAACAATATGACTCTATGGAAAATTGTGCTATCTTAAACAACGCATCACCAGTTCAGAAACGTTATTGGTTGGTTCAAAGCTTTGTTTCTCCTGAGAAATCTCTCACATCTTCTTCATTGTCTGAAACTGTGTATAACTGGGAAACACGCCTAGATGAACAGTTGGATGATATTTCATATGAAAGTGATTCAGACGACGAATACGATGTTGATGAGGAAGTCTTGCAATACATCAATCTTTTTGACCGTATCATAAAGAAATAGAAGTCAACATCTTGCTTGGTTGAGTTTCTGACTCTTCTCTGTCTAGAAAACAAGAAAATGAGAAAACTCTTTAAAGGTTACGATTGTGGATATAATCTCTTACAATCCCTAATTAAAGATCGTGAAGAAGATGTGCGTTCAAAGAATTCTGAATGTGAAAATCTTCGTCGAAATCTCTACTTGTTGAAAGAAGAACTTGCTGAATCTGAAGCTAGATGTAACTCTCAACAATGTTGTTTTAAAGATAGAGAAAACATTTTTCTCTCACGAGAGAAACAATTGGAGGCTGAACTTTCTGCTGCTCTGAACAAGGTAATTATGCTGAAGGAAAACTTGAAAAAGTTTAATATTAGTTCAACAAAATTATCCACTATGCTGGGATCTTGTAAGAAATATCGTGATACCCAAGGTTGGGCTATGAAGGAATAGACACTCCACGCAGTATCAAGATTAATTTTGTTTATACTAATTGCAATTGCCTGCAAGAAACTTGCATTAATGGCAAAAATGGAAAATTACCTTCTACCACAGTAGCTTCAATAAACAAAGGAAGTAAACCTTCTACTCATATGAGAAAGATTAATAAAATTCCCTTCAAATGTTATTTTTGCGGAAACAAAGGTCGTCTTGAGAAGAGATGTCGTTTTCGCTTGCGGAATGAAAAATTCATAATATTCTTATCTGGATGTGTAAGATAGTAATCAAACCGGTTTCTCATATTACTAATCTTAAACGTCCAACTCTCAGACAAAAAAGTGTTGTGATGAGCCAAGTCTTGCCTGTAATAATAACACAAAGGCTTTCTACAATTGTAAAAATAATTTTGGTTTACAGACAAATGACTGCCTTGTTGATACAATGAGTAAGGAAAATTATTCAAACTCTTCTTTCGTAAAAGGAAGTGTTGGATCAAAAGTGTCAATTGTTCCTGAATATATTCATGTCAATAATCGTGTTTCAGAACTGAAGACCAGTATAAATAGACTCAAGCGAATTATTAAGAAGGCATGGAAGGCAGAAACTTCAGGTATCTCTTGTCCTCCTATTGTTAATTCTCTTCAGACTATCTCTATTGACTTTCCTGATGATATGAAAGAAAGAAAAAAGGGAAAATGTCAATACCCTTGATGAGCTATATGCTCGTCAAATTACAACTTGATTGCTTACAAATGAGCATCCTCTTTGAGACCGTGTGAGGATGCTCATAATTCTCAAGAATCTCTTCTTCTTGATAAAGTGGTATTTATTGTATCCGTTTTTCGGCTAAATAAAATGATCATCTTACTGTTGAGCTCTGCTCCGGTTATTTATTATACGATGTAATATTAATGATCATTAACTCTTGAAAAATTCCTCTTTGTTGTTCGCTTTGAGAATTTTCATTCTGTTTTTCCTCAATGACAGTTAATTTGTTGACTATCAACAATCACCTTGTGCTCTATTTCTGAGCTAAGATGTCCTATCATATCTTTAGAATTTGTTTTTGATGTTATCAAAACATACTTATAAAAATAAGCTTCATTGTTTTCTTGGTTTTGAACCTGGTTCATAATCACGAACGTGTGTGCACCCGACCCTTACCGAACGTAAATGAGTAACCCTAGGGTTTCCCTATGAAAATCTCGTATATATATATATATCATGGATTCCTTCTTCTGATATATATACTCGTTCCTTAACATCAAGATTTCTTGTGATATTATGGTGTGCACAATGGATGGATGCAAAAAGGAAGAAAAAGTTGAAGAAGACAAAGTTGAAGAAGGAAAATTCATTGAGTTTCACGAGAACCCTGTTTTCATTACCTGCTTTCATGTAGTCGACCATGAAAATGATCTTCCAGTTCAGATGTCATCTCAATTGGTTGGAAATCTTCTTGGAGATTTTGAGGTTGTTCATGGTCAACTTGAAATTGCAACAAAGAATCTTGAGTTTCAGAAGATTGACCTGAAGAAAGAAACTGATGAACTTTTTTGTTCGATCCCTGGTTGTTGGTTATGTCTAAAGTTCTTATTAGTTCTTGTTTTTTCTAGAAAATTTCTTATGAGAATTTATTCTTGTGTTTTAAGAAGGATAACTAGGGATTGGAATACATATATTGTGATTACACGTAGCTATTTCCAACGATTATCAGCTTGTAATGTTTTTAGATTTATTTATTTAAATTCTAAGTTATTTGGAAGATGATTTTGCAGTATTAATCTTTATTGGTTTTATATATTGCAAATAATGTTATGAGATATGTGTGTTTACGTCCGTGAAATATGATTGTCCCATATATGTTGTCAAAGATTAAGTCTATTGTGTCAGTATGCAAAAATTGCTGAAAAATAGAATGAATCTTTGTATATTCCGCAGTATTGAACTTTCCCTGGTCCACTTATATGTAAAAGTATTGTATGGGTCAGTAAGTTTTCTTATGTTGAGCATTTTCAATTAAATTAATCATTGAGGTTCCTTTATGGTTAATTTAATTGAGTTTTTTGGATACAAATTCATGTTTCATGTGATTTGTTAATGTCCAAAGAAATCCTTATTTTCTTGTAAAAGTACGGTCGCTCTTGTTGTTCTTTAGAGAATGAAATTTTATGGGGGGGAGTCCTTAATTGAACTTGTGCTTAATTGCCAAATCTTTGTGGGGAATGCAGCTGTTGAATATTGTAGGAATTTTCTTGTACCTTTATAACCTCCTTGATGAATACACTAAGTTTCGATCATATGAAATCATCGAAACAAAGTTAATATGTTCTCTTTTAGTCATGAAGTGTCTCTATGAGAATTTCATTATTATTCCACTAGTTTTCGTACCTTTGCCAATTTATATTAACAAAAAGGGGGAGAATTATTTTGTTGTTCACACTACATATACATATGGTTTACGAATCATTATGTAAGGGGGAGTGGTTTTCATTGTGAGATGAAGTATTGACTAAGGGGGTCTGATAAATATCACCGTAGTATTATTGTCAAAGTTGTGATACAATTGAACTTTGATGTTGTGTAATAATACTATGACACTGTATAACAATATGAAAATAATCTTGTTGATTATTGTTATGGCTACGGATCTTCAAGAACTATGATGCTGAGTTGAACACGTTCAGAATCACTGGAGTACTTGGAGTGACGAAG
Organism: Papaver somniferum; assembly: GCF_003573695.1. Lineage (NCBI taxonomy): Eukaryota > Viridiplantae > Streptophyta > Magnoliopsida > Ranunculales > Papaveraceae > Papaver > Papaver somniferum. The sequence continues at coordinate 92,617,635 of NC_039361.1, forward strand.
AATTCAAGGAATGTTGAAGAACCAAGGAAATCAAGCATTTGGATGAGAACCTAAAAAGTTTATTTATTTTGTAATCCATATGTATTGATAGTTTTGTCACTAAAATTGACAAAGAGGGAGATTTTTAGAGCACTGCTCGGTCGAACTCGCAAGCGTTGCTATCTCAAGCTTGTTTGCCAAGTTTAGTTGTCAAAACTATAAGTCTTGATTTCTAGTCTACTGATAGCTATGTCTCGGATTAGGATAAAATGTGTAGTTGAGCTTTAGATTTCACAGCATTCATCGATTGAAAACGAAGAACTACTAAGGGAATCTTGTGGAACTTCATCAACAAAAGGTATGTGGAGACTTGAACTCACCTATCACTCAGAAGTCTATTCTATTCTATCTCCTATTGAGACAAAGTCGTATAGATATATAGACTTTACATTATACACATTTGATATTTTGAGCTGAGTTTAACTCGCTTATATCTTTCTCAAAATATGTATTGGAAAGATTTTTCCTTTAACCATGTTCATCATTATTCTTAACGAAAGTCAAAAGATGATCATGTGAAAATCACCTGGTAACATCTTACATGATTTGTGTGAGACAGTCATTTGAAGTAGACTCGGAATGTTTCGTATTGATCATTCGATCACTTGAAAATTTCTTATAAGCTAATAGTTTGTGTGAGACAGATATTGTCGTCTTTTAAGAATGTTTCAATGATTGAAATGGGAGTTAATATCTAAAACCGAAGTATGGATACATTACGGTTTACTTAGTGTACGAACTGTTTTGTTGTAATTTAGGACCGAAAGTTTGCATACCCGTTCACAAAAATTATTCAACTGTTTAAGTCAGGGTACTTAAGTTTGCATACCCGTTCGCAACCTGATTTAACTGTTGAATTCCGGGAACCAAGTTTGCGTACCCGTTCGAAAACGGTTTCAACTGAGTTCGGTCCGGAGCTAAAGTTTGCGTACCCGTTTGCAAACTGTCGGCTTGTGACCAATGTCCAGAACTTAAGTTTTCATACCCGTTTGCTAACTTAAGTGGTTCAAGTTCTAAAATGGGTTAAATATGATTTCATACTCATGCAACAAATATATTTATAAATTAAGGAATGCAAGCTTTGCAAACCGTGGCTAAAATGTTCATGAACTGATTCTTTTGAATCAATCCGACTTTGCTTCAATTGTGTCTTGTATACTTCTATGAGAATATAAACAACTGAACAACTCTATGAGTAACACAATTAGATTTTTGATTATCAATTGATCTAGAAGTCTTAAGATGAACAAGGTTAAGAGAAAAGTGTTCATATGGCTAACTTCGGTTAACTGTTATTGTGCCAAATCAATATACACGTTTAGGTACGGTTACCCATATCTAAATGAAAGTATATTTCATTTGTGTGTAACAAGATAGACCATCTAACGGTGGAAATGAAAAAGCGGGGGTCTAAAAACCTCACCCAATATTTCGCTTAGCAATCTGTATGGACTAACTCCAATATACTTTCAAGAGAATCAACTAGACAGCCAGACTCAATCTTAATAAAAAGTATATCAAAGAGTTATATCTCAATTTATGATTCAATCCGCAATCAAACAAATAGGAATTTGCGAGACTAATTGAATACAAGAGAAATAACTTGAACGGTACCAAAGACCAATGTTCAAGGATCAGTCAATTTCAATCAACAACCAAAGGTTGGATTTACCAATTGATCGATTCAACGCACAACCTGTGATATTTCAATTATATAACAAAATATAATGCGGAAAAGAAATAACACAGACACCAGAAGTTTTGTTAAAGAGGAAACCGCAAATGTAGAAAAAGCCCGGGACCTAGTCCAGATTGAACATCACACTGTATTAAGCCGCTACAGACACTAGCCTACTACAAAGCTAACTTCGGTGCGGACTGTAGTTGAACCCTAATTAATCTCATACTGATTCAAGTTACAGTTGCGTTTCTTACATCTCTGATCCCAGCAGGATACTACGCACTTGGTTCCCTTAGCTGATCTCACCCACAACTAAGAGTTGTTACGACCAAAAGTCGAAAAAATTTGTCTCACACAGAAAAGTCTGTAGGAATAGATAAATCTGTTTCCCACAGAAATACCTATGAGTTTTTTCCGTCTTTTGATAAATCAAGGTGAACATGAACCAATTCATAACCAGGACTTATATTCCCGAAGAACAGCCTAGAATTATCAATCACCTCACAATAATCTTAATCGATTAACGAAACAAGATATTGTGGAATCACAAACGATGAGACGAAGGTGTTTGTGACTACTTTTCTATCTTGCCTATCCGAGATATAAATATCAAGCCAATCTTACGATTGTATTCAAACACGATAGAAACAGCAAGATCAGATCACGCAACTACAGAGAAAATAATTGGGTCTGGCTTCACAATCCTTTTGAAGTCTTCAAGTCGTTAACCTACATGGTTTCGTGAAAAAACTAAGGTTAAAGGATAATCAACTCTAGTTTATGCAACTAGTATCACACAGGAGGTGTGGGGATTAGGTTTCCCAATTGGTAGATTTCTCCTTTATATAGTCTCCAAATCAGGGTTTACAATCTAAGTTACCTTGGTAACATAGCATTCAATATTCACCGTTAGATGAAAACCTGATTAGATTCAAGATAATATCTTTCAACCGTTAGATCGAACTTAGCTTATTATACATAAATGAAATGTAACTTCATTTAGGTTTGAGTAACCGTACCTAAATGTGTATACTAAGTTGGTTCAACAATAGTTAACCAATGGTTAGCCATATGAGCACTTTCATATCAACCTTATTCATCTTCACCATAACTAGTTCAAATGACTCAAATGAACTAGTTAGAGAGTTTTTCAATTGCTTAGATCTTGTAGAAGTATACAAGACACAACTGAAACAAAATCGGTTTTGATTCACTCGAATCGATTCATGAACATTATAGCCACGGCTTGCAAAGATTGCATTCCTTATTATATAAATGTTTCAGTTCATGAACAAACCTATTTGAGAAAGTAACCTACCTAAGTATGCAAACGGGTACGCGTACTTAAGTAACCGGATTGAGTTTGTTTTTCACTTTCAAATTCCAGCAAAAATTCACGGACGTGAACCTTCCACCAGTATGCGTACGGGTACGCATACTTACCCGGATTTCCAACAGCCGCCAGTATGCGTCCGAGTACGCATACTTCGAGTTCCCGGTTTTGGAATTTTACACAAATGTGATAACACACTATGTTTATATCCAAACATGGTTACTTGTTTCTAAACTCTCATTTCAATGATTGAAATTTTTTTAGAGGATGTTATATAGTTGTTATTCACAAACTATTTTTCATCAAAGCGATTTTCAAGTTATTGAAATAATCAACATGAATTTCGTCACGAGTAAAGATGAACTTGGATAAAGCGAAAGCTTACCAACACATATTTAGAGAAATAGATAAGCGAGATAAACTCTGCTCGAGATAGCAAATGTATATAATTGAAGTCTATATAGCAATATGAATTTTATCTTAAAATAAGAGATAGAATAGATAGATTTTTGAGTGATAGATAAGTTCAAGTCTCCACATACTTCTTTGTTAATGAAGTTCCACAAGTTCCCTTGAGAAATTCTTCGTCTTCAATCGATGAACACCATGGAGTCTAGAGTTCAACTACACTTCTATCCTAATCCGAGACTTAGCTATAAGTAGACTGGAAATCAAGACTTATAGTTTTGGTAACTAAACCTTATATAGTAACGCTTGCGAGTTCAACTGATCATTGCTCTAACAGGAAATATATTAGCTTGAATCTTGAATCATATTTCATCTAACGGTAAATAATGATTACTTTGTTCCAAAGTTATCAAACCCTGATTTGAAAACTATATAAGGGAGAACTCTAGCAAATGGGATACCTAATCCCCACACCTCATGTGTGATACTATTTGCGACTAGAGTCGATTCTCCTTTAACCTAGGTTTTTCCTAAAACCATTATAAGTTAACGACTTAAAGACTTCATCGGTATTCTGAATCCAAACCCAACTATTTTCTTTCTAGTTGCGTTTTCTGATCTTACTTTGTTCTATCGTATTGAGTACTACCTTCTCTAAGATTTTCTCGAGATATATCTCTGATGGGTAAGATATAAAAAGTAATCACAAAGTTCTTCGTCTCATTCTTTTTGATTACACAATAACTTGCTCTACTACCATATAGTTAAGTTATTGTAAGGTGATTGATATTTCAAGTCTTTTCTTCGGGAATATAAGAACGGATTATCAATTGGTTCATGTTCACCTTGTTTTTTCAAAAGACAGAACAAAACTTCATTGGTGTTTCTAGGGGAGACAGATTTATCTATATTAAAATAGACTTTTCTGTGCGAGACAGATTTGTTTATCAAGTCTTCGACTTTTGGTCGTAGCAACTCTTAGTTGTGGGTGAGATCAACTAAGGGAATCAAGTGCGTAGAGTCCTGATGGCATTCAGCGGCGTAAGGAACACGAGTGTACCTTAATCAGTGTGAGATTGGTTAGGGTTCAACTATATTCCAGTTCGAAGTTAACTTGTAGTAGACTAGAATCTGTAGCGGCTTAATACAGTGTGGTGCTCAAATCTGGACTAGGTCTCGAGGTTTTTCTGCATTTGCAGTTTCCTCGTTAACAAAGGTTCTGGTGTCTGTGTTATTTCTTTTTCGCATTATATTTTCTATATAATTGAAATATCACAGGTTGTGCGCAGTTCAGTCAATTGGTAAATCCAACCTTTGGTTGTTGATTGAAATTTATTGACACTTGAACATCGGTCTTTGGTACCGTTCAAGTTGCTTCTCATAATAATCAGGCTCGCGGATTTCTATTTGTTTGATTTGTTGATTACATTGAGAAACAGAGATAAAACTCTTGGATATATTTACCTTGATTGAGTCTGATTGTCTAGTTGATTCTCTTGGAATTATATCGGAGTTAGTCCATATTCCTAAACGAAATATTGTGTGTGGTTGTTAGACCCCCATTTTTTTACTATTAGCTATTGTGTTTTCCTTATACAAGTTTATACCCTATCTTTTAGGATCTAAGGTCATAATCTTTACTGATTATGCTGCTTTCAAGTATCTTCTTTCCAAGAAGGATACTAAACCTAGATTGATTAGATGGATCCTCTTGTTACGGGAATTTTCCTTGGACATTAGGGAAAAAAAAGGTGCAGAAAATGTAGTAGCAGACCACTTGTCTAGGCTTGTTGTGGATACCCCTGATGATTCTCCTCCTATTAAGGTTAGTCTTACATATGAATAACTATTCTTTCTTAGCCAATTACCTTGGTATGCGAATATAGTGAGCTATCTTGTTACTGGTCGAATGCCCCAACATTGGGGTAAACAAGATCGTTCTTCGTTTTTAGCCGAGGTTAAGTACTTATTTTGGGATGATCCTTATTTGTTTAAGTATTGTCCAGACCATATTATTATGAGATGTATGCCTGAGAGTGACCAGTCCAGTATTATTTCCTTTTGTCATGATCATGCTTGTGGGGGTCACTTAGTCCTAAGAAGACTGCTACTAAGATATTGCAGTGTGGATTTTATTGACCTTCATTTTTTTTTGCTGAGTCAAGAAATTGTATTGATAAAAAAGTTATTTACAAGATAGATATAGGATAAAAGAGATCAATGTGACCCCAAAAACTCCTAAAACCTATTTAAAACGATAATAAATTACATTTGGGAATTCAATTGAACTTAAGAAAACTGGGCGACCTTCAAAATGAATACCAACCCCATCCTCTAATAAACAACCACGCTTTGCCATGGTATCAGCTGCAAAATTTGCCTCTCTAAAGGAATGTTCAAAACGAATTGAACCATATAAACCTTTAACTTCCATCCATCTTTGCCTAGCAAACCAAGGAACGTTATCTTCTTCCAAAGCCTTCAACACACTTGTAGAATCTGATCTAATAACAATGCAATCATATCCCCACTGAACTGCCCACTCCATACCCACAATAATACCATACAATTCAGCCAAATAATTAGAAGTAACCCCCAAGCCAATACACATAGTACCAACCACCTCACAATTTGAATTCCTTGCAACAACACCATCTCCCGCCACCTCTGGATTACCTCTTGAGGCGCCATCCTTGCACAAAAGCAATTCATTAGCATTAGAAGGAAACCAAAAACACTCCTTAGGATCAGTAAACTTCACCTTTCTATGCCGAACTCGAAAAAACTCCAGAATTCTCAAGTCTTCCAAAGAATTATGCATAAAACTCTTCGTTCGAACTGAATATTCTTGCATCAAATTAAAAACACGTTTTTGAAATAAAGACCAACAAGGATTCTTCTTTTTATACATTTTTTTGTTTCTAGTGAACCATAATTCTGAACGCACAACCAAATTCACTACCAACCACAAATCTTTAACACTACTACTATGATTTTTTGCCTCATGGTAAGAAGTAATAATATCATAATGAGGTTTAATTTTGAAAATACCTTCAATCCACTCCCAAGATCTTTGCGCAAAATTACAGCTCCAAAGAACATGTTGGAGAGACTCCTCCTCAATCTGACACACACTACATTTGGATGCAAGTTGAAATTTGAATCTGCTGCGTACCTTATCAAGAGTTGCACACGCACCACGAATAAACTTCCAGTTCTGAGCCGCCAATGAAGGATGCACCACCCTCTTCCATAACAGCCACGCCTCCCTCAAAATAGGATATTTCTTCCTAATCAACTCCCTTGCTGCCTTGACAGAAAATTTACCTTGTAAATCAGGCATCCAAATACGCCTATCCACTCCCATATGAATTTTTGGTAAATCTTGTTGTACCACACCAGCACTTAAGAGGAGCTGCAAATGAACTCCTTGAATCTGCCAATCACCTTGCACAATAATATCACTTACACGAGCTGATCTGTCTAAGTCCGTGCGATTTAAAACACTAGCTAAGGTTATATTTCCATACCAAATATCAAAGAATAAAGAAGTATCCCTACCGTCACCAATAAAACACTTCGTGTTATTCACCATCTCCTTATGAACCCAACGAAGACCAGGAAGAATAGAAGATTTGACCCCCGCCATCTTAATACGACCATCCCTACAAGTGAATTTGGCTTCCAAAAACCGAGCCCACCTCTTACGAGAAGATTTTATAGACCACCACAATTTCATCAGCAAAGCTTTATTCATAGTCCTTAGGCTAGTGATCCCAAGACCACCTTCCTTTAAAGGACTACAAATCTTATCGAAACATACTACAAAAGCTCTAGAAAGATTAGAATCACCCGACCACAGAAAATTACGAATCACACGCTCACATTGAAGAGTGAATTTTACCGGCCATTTGTACACAGCCATGTTATGAATGGAATAGCTCGAAAGAACATTCTTAACAAGCACAACTCTATCTTGAAAAGATAACATCTTACCTTTCAGAACCGAAAGTTGATCCTTCAACTTATCAACAACGTTGCTGATGTGACTATACTTTACCACTCCCGGCATCACCTTAACTCCCAAATAACTATCAGGAAAGTTAGAAATTTCCATACCCAAGAAGGTAGCAATGGTCCGGCGCCTACTCAAAGTCCCACCACCAAAGTAAATCTTGCTCTTCTCCCTACAAACCCTTTGACCTGAGGCTTGCTGGTAACTCTCCAAAAGTTTCACCAAATTCTTCACACTCTTCATATTTCCCTTGCAAAAAATCATAATATCATCAGCAAAGAATAAATGAGTTGGAGCACTACCCTTACGCTTTACCATATAAGACATATCCTTACTCTGAAAGAGTTTAGTGATGTTGCGGCTAAGCACATCCTCAATCAAAACAAAAATGAGAGGAGAAAGAGGATCCCCCTGCCGTAAACCCCTATTAATCTTGAAGTAACCCTTCGAACTACCATTAAGAAGAATAGAAATACGCGCCGATTCCAGAATTTTCAAAATCCAAGAGCACCAATCTTCAGAAAAACCATACCTTCTAAAAGCTTCAAGAACAAAAGACCAGCTCACAGTATCAAAAGCTTGAGAGATATCAAGCTTCAATCCCAAATTACCGTCCTTCCTTTTGATGTGCAATTCATTCACCATCTCAGAAGCTAAACTAATATTCTCATGGATATTCCTTCCCTTCATGAAAGCCATCTGCTCTTCAGACACCAACTTACCCAACACACTACCAAGCCTCGTAGCCAAGATTTTAGTAAAAATCTTAAATAAGAAATTACTTAAACCAATCGGCCTAAAGTTCTTCAAACTAGCAGCTCCCCTAACCTTTGCAAGCAAAAGAATAAGACTAGAATTAACCCCATTAGGAATGGTTTTAGAAGACTAGCAATAAGTAACCGCTAAAATCAGATCCCTGTGAATAATCTCCCAACAATTTCTATAAAAAAAGCCCGAGAAACCATCAGGACCAGGCGCAATATCAGCTCCCAAATCAAAAACCGCCTGTTTAATCTCATCACAAGTAGGAATAGCATCTAACATATGCGACTCTTCCACAGTAATATAATCATGATCATAATCAAAAAGAGTTTCACTTACCTGACTATCGTCACCATTGAATTTAGCATGATAATAAGAAACCACATGAGCACTAAGATGAACCGGCTCGGTAATAGTACTCCCATCTTCAGCAACAAGCTCCGAGATTGTATTAGCACTTCTACGAAATTTAATAGAGTTGTGAAAGAAAGAAGTGTTACTAGAACCCTCCAACAACCACTTGTTTCTAGATTTTTGCTTTAACATTATATTCTGCTGCCTTTGAATATCTTGAACCTCAACAAGAGCATCCTTAATATTACTAAGTTTAGAAACATCAAAAGGATCATCATCTGAATTTCTACTAGCTACCTCAAACTTAAGAGTTGCGTGCTTTAATCTAGCATTGATTAGCAAAAAAAAAATAGCATTGACATTGCCAAAAACATATTGATTCCAAACCTTGATAGCCTCCTTCAACCGCTTCAATTTGAATGGAAAAATAAAACCATGATTACCATACACCGGCGCCATCCAAGATAACTCCACCATCTTCAAAAAATCCGGATGAGAAAACCACATCTTCTGAATACGAAAAGGAGCACGTCTAGGCCGTGGGTCACAAAAAGGAAAACCAATAAGAGTCGAATGATCAGAAACTTCCCTAGGAAGAGATTTACACCGCCAATTCGAAAACTTAGACAACCAAGGTTCATTAATAATAGCACGATCCAACTTACTAATAATTCTACCAACACCGTCCTGACCATTGGTCCAACTAAACTTAGACCCCAACGAATCAGCTTCAAACAAGTTATTATCCTCCATCCAATCAGAAAACTCATCAATACAAGAGATACGAGTTACCCTACCCCCTTTCTTTTCATTGTTTAAAGACTACCACAGTTATTGTGTTACTTGTGAGCGTTGCCAGAAATTAGAAACCATTTCCCGTAGGAACATGATGCCCTTGAACCCCATTTTAGTTGTTTAGGTATTAGATGTGTGGGGCATTGACTTTATGGGTCAGTTTCCTAATTCTTTTGGTAACCTGTACATCCTTGTCGCTGTAGACTATATCTCTAAGTGGATTGAGGTGGTTGCGTATAAAACCAATGACCATATGGTTGTGATTGAGTTCTTGAAGGATAATATACTTACACGTTTTGGTACACTGGGACCTATAATTAGTGATGGAGGGTCGCACTTTTATAATGGACCTTTCAGGATTTTGATGAAGAAATATGGTATTACACATAAGGTAGCTACCCCTTATCATCCACGGACTAGTGGTCAAGTAGAGGTTTCCAATAGGGATATAAAATGTATATTAGAGAAAACAATTAATTCTAATCGGAAAGACTGGTCGTCTAGGCTTACTGTACTGTGTTCAAGACCCCCATTGGAATGTCACCTTATCGACTTGTGTATGGCAAGGCATGTCACTTACCTGTTGAGTTAGAACATATAACATATTGGGTTGTTAAGCATCTAAATTTTTCACTTGACAAGGCAGGAGCCCATAGGAAACTCCTTCTCAATGAGTTGGAAGAGATTCGTAGAGATGCATACGATAATGCTAAGGAGTATAAGGATAAAATGAAACTTGTGCATGATAGAGATATTTTAAGAAAATCATTTTCTCCAGGTCAAAAACTTCTTCTGTATGATACCCGCTTGCATCTTTTCCCTAGGAAGTTAGTTCTCGGTGGACGGGTCCTTTTATTGTTCGCACTGTCTTTCCTCATGGAGATGTTGAGATCGAGACACTGGATGGTAGTAGTTCTTCGAAGGTTAACTATCAGAGATTGAAACCCTTTTTAGATCCATTTCCTACAGGTGATGTTGAGGAGGTCCCTCTGGAGGACCCTTTTTACCCTTGATTGACCATCGAGGCGGTTTGTATGTTGTATATTATTTTCTTCCTTAATATTCGTAGAAGGATTGTTACACTTAATCCAGGTATTATCTTTCCGACTTCACTCTTTACTTTTTCCTCGTGTTACTATACTTTTGGTATTGCTCTTTCGTTAGAAACATTGAGGACAATGTTATATTTAAGTTTGAGGGTGGGCAAGAAACTTTTTATTAGCTTTTAGTTGCAATAAATAAACTCCAAAGCCTAGAAATTTGTGCCAAATAAAGATATCATTAATCGATCTAAGTGGATGGAAGCATCTTGGTTGTAGGAGTTGAGGAACCCATAAAAGCATCTAGGATGGAAACATCTAGGTTGTAGAGTCTATTCATAAAAGCACAAAGCTCGGGTGTTAGAAATAACATGGTAGTTTCGCCATATCTCGTTGAGTCCTTTTCACCTTCTGTTTTTCTTTTATTTATTTCAAATATGTTTCTCTAAGTGATTCGGTGGGGCACGAGCATCGAACTGTTACCACTGCTATGGTGAAATAGAGTTATTGGGGTACCATGAAAAAAAAAGGACCAGACCATCAGACCAACCGGAATAAATTCAATAAAATCGACCACTGGTTCCCTTGCATATGCCAGCTGAGTTGATCTAGAGTTGGGATTATCGACCACTGGTTCCCTTGTATATGACAGTTGTGTTGATATTAGTCAGACTGGTATCTTAGTCCATTATGATATGATCTTCTTGGCAGTGGCCTTCAGACAGATATGGGAGACACCGTTCACCTTACTCAACATCTAAAACCATCTACGTTTTCTCTATGTCCATCTTATTGATCTATTCATGTGATTTGTTGATTTCGGATATTGATTTATGAACAAGAGGGAGTCTAATAACCACACCCAATATTTTGTTTAGGCAATCTGTATGGACTAACTCCAATATAATTCCAAGAGAATCAACTAGAAAGTCAGACTCAATCAAGGAAAATATATCCAAGAGTTATATCTCAATTTATCAAATCAATCTGCAATCAAACAGATAGAAATCTATGAGCCGGATTAATATGAGAAATAACTTGGATGGCACTAAAGACCAATATCCAAGCGTCAATCGACAACCAAAGGTTGGATTCACCAATTGATTGAACTATGCACAACTTGAGATATTTCAATTATATAGAAAATATAATGCGGAAAAGAAATAACATAGACACCAGAAATTTTGTTAACGAGGAAACCGCAAATGCAGAAAAACCACGGGACCTAGTACAGATTTGAACACCACACTTTATTAAGCCGTTATTGACTCTAGCCTACTACAAGTTAACTTCGGACTAGAATGTAGTTGAGCCCTAACAAATCTCACATTGATTAAGGTACAGTCGTGTTCCTTACGCCTCTGAATCCCAGCAGGACTATACGCACTTGATTCTCTTAGCTGATCTCACCCAAAACTAAGAGTTGATACGACCCAAAGTCGAAGACTTGATAAACAAATCTGTCTCACTCAGAAAAGTCTATTGAAAAGATAAATCTATCTCTCACAGAAATACCTACGATTTTTTGTTCCGTCTTTTGATAAATCAAGGTGAACATGAACCAATTGATACACCGGACTTGTATTCCCAAGAAAAACTAGTAATATCAATCACCTCACAATAATCTTTACCATATGGTAGCAGAACAAGATATTGTGGAATCACAAAGAATGAGGCGAAGAGCTTTGTGATTACTTTTTAGAGAAGATAGTACTCAATATGATAGAAAGAAGTACGATCAGAACACTCAACTACAGAGAAAATAGTTGGGTCTGGCTTCAGAATCCCAATGAAGTCTTGAAGTCATTAACCTATAGGGTTTAGTGAAAAAACTAAGATTAAAGGAGAATCGATTCTAGTCGCAACTAGTATCACACATGAGGTGTGGGGATTAGGTTTTCCAGTTGCTAGAGTTCTCCCTTATATAGTTTTCAAGTCAGGGTTTGCAATCTAAGTTACCTTGGTAACAAAGCATTTCAATCATATTTGATCTAGAAGTGTTAGATGAATATGGTTAAGACAAAAGTGTTCATATGGCTAACTTCGGTTAACTGGTATTGAGCCAACTCAATATACACGTTTAGGTATGGTAACTCATATCTAAATGAAAGTATATTTCATTTGTGTATAACAAACTAAGACCATCTAAAGATGGAGATTGATTTCTTTATTTTTAAGCAGACTTAGCTTGAATCTTAAATCAGGATTCCATCTAACGGTGAATATTGATTGCTTATTTATTAATATATCTTAGCTTTGATTGAAAGCAACCCTGATTTGAAAGACTATACAAGGGAGAACTCTAGCAACTGGAAAACCTAAACCCCATATTTCTGTGTGTTCCTGGTTGCGTACTAGAGTCGATTCTCCTTTAACCTAGGTTTTTCCAAAACCATTATAGGTTAACAACTTGAATACTTCATTGGGACTCGTGAAGCCAGATCCAACTATTTCTCCAAAGTTGTGTATTCTGATCTTACTTGTTCTATCGTATTGAGTTTTATCTTCTCTAAGATTTACTCGAGATTTATCTCTGATAGGTAAGATATAAAAAGTAATCACAACAGTTCTTCATCTTAGACTCTTGTGATTCCGTAATTAAATTTTCTGTTAATCAGTTGGCTATTGTGAGGTGACTAATATTTCTAGGCTGCTCTTCGGGAGTATAAGACCGGATTATTAGTTGGTTCCTGTTCACCTTGATTTATCAAAAGACGGAACAAAAACCGAATAAAGAATAGACATATCTGTGGGAGACAGATTTGTTTATAAGTATTCGACTTTGGGTCATAGCAACTCTTAGTTGTGGGTGAGATCAGCTAAGGGAATCAAGTGCGCAGAATCCGGCGTGGTTCTACAGGCGTAAGGAACGCGAGCGTACCTTAATCAGTGTGAGACTTGTTTAGGGCTTAACTACATTCCAGTCCGGAGTTAACTTGTAGTAGGCCAGAGTCTGTAGCGGCTTAATACAGTGTGGTGTTCAAATCTGGACTAAGTCCCGGGGTTTTTCTGCATTTGCGGTTTCATCGTTAACAAAATTTCTAGTGTATGTGTTATTTCTTTTCCGCATTATATTTTTATATAATTGAAATATCAAAGGTCGTGCATAGTTCAACCAGTTGATAAATCCAACCTTGTTTGTTGGATAGAACTTGATTGACACTTGGGCATTAGTTTTTGGTACCGTCCAAGTTATTTCTCATATCAATCAGGCTCGTAGATTTCAATCTATTTGATTTTTTGATTGAATTGAGAAAGGGATAAAAACTCTTTGATATAATTCTTGATTGAGTCTCGTGATAAGCACGTAAGTGCGACACATTTTAACCCATAACTACATTAGGTGGGACTCATTTTATCACTAATAAACTTGTTTGTAGGTGTTTTTGGGTAATAAACATTTTAGGAAAAATCAACTCGAAAAGTTGTTTAAGGCACCCCCGGAGGGCAGTTGCTAAGCGGACTCCCATATTGGATAAGGGGCACTCAATTACTAAGGGGCACCTTCTTTACTATTCACACCGCTGGTCTGGATAAGGGCACCTCCTTCTTCTTCGTTTGAAAAATGAAAGTTGGCAGGAAAGCGTGTTTGATACAGGCAGAATTAGGGTTGGATACTTAGGTGTGTTTTAAGGAGATTCAATGGTTGCAACTGTTAGGGATGACTTGAATCATATTTACAAGCCTGGTATGGTCGTCGGAATAAACGAAATTGGGTTGGATAATCACGTTCAAGAAAACAGGGAAGAAGTTAGAAAGGACTATATTTTTGTTAGAAATTTTCGGGAGAATTGGCGAGATTCAATCGCCACAAGGAGTTGTAATCACCCTGTTACGGTTGAACATGGGTGGTAAGGTGTTTTTTTTCGAAAAACTTGGGCTGCATCATTGGATTAAAGAAAACAAAGGACACGAGTTCTTCACGGCTTCTGTTTGAGTTACAGTGTGTTCATAACATGTTATGTGTGTGTTTGGAGTATGTTGAGTCGCAACAGAGGCACTGTGGAGATAAGAAAATAGATTATACACATAATTGACAACTATAGACGCATGGCGCGGGAAAGAAAGGAAAGAAAACAACCTGAGAATATATTTACTTAACTACGATTTATTGTGAAGATTTAAGGAGTTAATATGGTCTTGTCAAGTCCTGTCGAGTATATATAGAGTTCCGAGGAGTTGGATCGAGGGGAGAGTTTTGGGGGATACGACAGAGAGCCAGAGGCCGGAGAAAGGAAAGTTGCAGAAGTCATTGCTTCACTTCCAGGTGAAGAAGAAGACGAAGAATAAATCACTGTTTGAATTGGCCTGTCATCTTTTCTTTGTAATAGTTACTCAATTGTGACAGTAGGTTATGTAACGGCCATAAAGCGTTACGAATCTCTGTTCTATTACAATTCTTCAATAAAAACACCTTTTTGAGCAGTGGATTATCTTTTTGAGTGTGGTTTCACCATGTGGAGATAGACCCCATCACCGGGATAATGAAGGAAGCCAAATATCACTAATGCAGTAATTATATTAATTCTTTTTATGACTAATTGCACAATTATTTAAATGAATTATGATTATCATTGAATGGTTGTCATTTCAATTGATGGGTTATGCTTGCTTAAATGTTTTGATATCCCATGATTTAGATTTACATCCATTACTTTGGAAATCTACTTTAGGCAATGAATTAGAGTCAATGAAACTTTATATTATATGCTATTATTGTTTAAAATTGGTATTTAAACTGCATGAAATTGAAGTCTGGTGGAATTCTTAGTCCCGGTCATCTCTTCATCTTGTAACATAATTTGTATATTTTTTATATTTTCTCTATTTTTCTTTATTAAATCCTAAAATCAATTTCAACAAGTCTGAGTGAATGACAACCTTCTTACCACTATCTAAAATTCGATCAATTTTTGGCGCCGCCGACGCGGACTTGTTTTTAGATTTTTTTTTTAGGTTTTATTTTATTATTGTTATTTTGTTCTTTTTTATGCGTTTTGGTATTTCTGTTTGCTTTCAGACTTGGAGCCGAGCTTAAGAAAAAGAGAAGTGGTGTTGAAAAGAAAAGAAAAGAAGGAAAGAAAAGAAGGAAAGAAAAGAGAAATCCAAAAGGAGTGAAGAAGAATATTTGTGTATATAGTTATTTCATTTTTTTATTAGATTCTATTTCTTTTTATTTTTAGGAACTGTAATTAGGATTTTATTTTTGTAATCTTTTATTTTTGGGACACTAGACTTTATTATTTTAGACCCTAAGGAAGGGTAAATTTTTTAAATATAAAACTGTTGCAGGTAAGGACGACAGTTACGATACTGTCTCGGCCTCTCAGGTTCGTACACTGACATAGGAGTCGGTGGCCTGAGTCGACTTCAACGGTTCATCACCCGTCTGGTACGGGAGATAAGACTCTATCCACCCACGAATCCCCTATCGGTGGGTTTTATTTTTTGTTGAGACTCTGGATGTCAAACTGGTATAATAATAGCCAATACAATGATTATCCAACTGAACAATATGGACATCACTCTCTTTATGACCATAATGTAAATAGTGGTTGGGAACGCCAAACTTTTGAAGGTTATGGTCCATACCATGGCGAGCCCAATTACTATCCACTTGCCCACCGATCATACGAGCAAAATTCTTGTAATTCCTCTCCTCTAGATGAGGCACGTAAGATACTTGAGTCAACGCGTAAGTTACTTGAGTCGACACATAAGTTAGCGGACACAAATGACTTAGTTATGGACGAAAGAACTGTAAGAATGAGTGAAATTTCATTAGAAGATAACCTCAAGAAGGTAGCTGAGTCAACACGTGAGTTTTCAGAGTCAATACATAGGTTTGAATTAGAGACGGAAGAAAGAATTGCTCGAATTACTCTTGATTGCCAATACATTCTTTCCAATATCACCCGTGAAAATGAGGACAATTTTTATAATCAAGATGACGAGGTTAGAATTGGTAACACTACTTGTGTAGATGAGGTTCAACCATTTTCATGTTATTATAATGATGATTATGATATGGACAATGTTGATGAAGAATCTGATGTTTTTAGGCATAGTGATCAGGAATTTGTTATTCCAATTAAGCTTTATAATGATATTATTATTTCTGGTTTAAATCCAAATAATTTTAATAATTATTCACCTATTCAAAAGGACGAGAATTTGACTAGGAATACCCCCGTTTTAGACGATGTAGTATTTGCTTTTTACGAAGCCAATGATGGTTTAGAGGAACGAGTTTATTTTGAGTCTAGTGATTTAGAAACAATAGTCTTAGACAAAGAAAGCGAACTCGTAGTGATAAGTGAGGATGAACCTGACTTAGAAGAATCAATTGACCATTTCCATAAATCTGATGACCTAGAAATTAGGGAAGTTGTGACTAGTCTTTCTAGAGACACTGAAAACTCTAAGTTTGGGGGTGATTATCATTCTCCATGTGCTTTAACTCTTAAAAAGGTCCCTCACTTGGGGCTTGACATATGTGCCTCAACCATTTTACAAGATTATCTTCATAGATGTCCAGAATAAATCTCAATTGTTAGAAACCATCCTATGGTTGATGTGGTTAACCCAGGCTATGATACCAAAATTTACGTTGTTTTCCCACCAAAAACTTTTCTTTCAATTGTGGGAACTTATGAGTTACAGACATGTCAGTTATTAAGTTTTAAGACTAAACCTAAGTACTTTAGGAGGTTATAATCGACACATTTGCCTAAGATTGACCATCACTTTTATCATGGTCAATTGTGTGAGTGAAAACTGATTGACTTTAAGGATCCGCAATTATTCAAGTTATTATTATGTGCTTCTAATTTTTTACTTGAGTTTTTCCAGACTCTAATACCTGAACCGGATCTTAGCTTTGAGGAATTCCAGCACATAAAAATATTTTATTTAGACCCTTTCATAGAGCCTGAACTTGAACCACAGCTAGATGTAGTTGTCTTAAACAGGAAACTAGACAAGGGTGTGCTTTATTTGTCAATTTTATGTTGCATATTCCTTTTATTTGTGGTGGCTTTATTTGGTTTTGATGACCCACAGATATTCTGACTATTACTTTATGATTTCGTGAGGTGACTAATCCTTTTTTTAGTCTGGTTGAAGACTTTATACTTCCTTTAGATAGTAATAATTTCTCATTGTTCATGTTTTTAATTTCATCTTTAAAACATTGAGGAAAATGTTAGATTTAATTGTAGGGGAGTGGTTATTAACTTTTTATTTTTATTTTTCAGGAATTTTCTTGCTTATTGTGACCAGCTGTTGAGCGGGTCTAAAAAAATAAAAAATATATAAATATATACATATAATGACCAGATGTGTAGCGGGTCTAAAAAAAAATTTGTTAGGGTTATGACCATCTGTGTAGCGGGTCTTCGAAAAAAGAAAAAAAATTAGGGTTATGACCAGCTGTGTAGCGGGTCTTGTGTATGGTGTTTCTCATGATCAGCTGTGTAGCGGGTCTTTTTCATTCTTTTTCAAATTTTCATTTTATGACCAGCTGTGTAGCGGGTCTCGTGATAAGCACGCAAGTGCGACACATTTTAACCCATTACTACATTAGCTGGAACTCATTTTATCACTAATAAACTTGTTTGTAGGTGTTTTTGAGCAATAAACATTTTTGGAAACTCAGCTCGAAAAGTTTTTAAAGGCACCCCCGGAGGGCATTTGCTAAGCGGACTCCCACATTGGATAAGGGGAACCATCTTTACTATTCGCAACCCTGGTCTGGATAAGGGCCACCTCCTTCTTCTTCGTTTGAAAAATGAAAATTGGCGGGAAAGCGTGTTTGATACCGGCAGAATTAGGGTTGGATATTTCAGCGTGTTTTAAGGAGATTCAATGCGACTTGAATCATATTTAGAATCCTTGTATGGTCGTCGGAATCAACGAAATTGGGATGGATAATCACGTTGAAGAAAACAGGGAAGAAGTTAGAAAACACAATATTTCTGTTAGAAATTCCCGGGAGAATTAGCGAGATTCAATCGCCATAAGGAGTTGTAATCACCCTGTTACGGTTGAACATAGGTGGTAAGGTGTTTTGTTTCGATAAACTTGGGCTGCATTGTTGGATCGAAGAAAACAGAGGACACGAGTTCTGTTTGAGTTACAGTGTGTTCATTACGTGTTCTGTGTTTGTGTGGAGTATGTTGAGTCGCAACAGAGGCACTGTGGAGATAAGAAAAGAGATTATACGAATAATTAACAGCTGCAGACGCATGGCGCGGGCAAGGAAGGAAAGAAAACAACCCGAGAATATATTTACTTAACTACGAATTATTGCGAAGATTTATGGAGTTAATGTGGTCCTGTCAAGTCATGTCAAGTATATATAAAGTTCTGAGGAGTTGGATCGAGGGGAAAGTTTTGGGGGATACGGCAGAGATCTAGAGGCCGGAGAAAGGAAAGTTGCAGAAGTCATTGCTGCACTTTCAGGTGAAGAAGAAGACGAAGAATGGATCACTATTTGAAATGGCATGTCATCTTTTCTTTGTAATAGTTACTCAATTGTGACAGTAGGTTATGTAACGGCCATAAAGCGTTACGAATCTCTGTTCTATTACAATTCTTCAATAAAAACACCTTTTTGAGCAATGAATTATCTTTTTGAGTGTGTTTTCACCATGTGGAGCTGGACCCCATCACCGGGATAATGAAGGAAGCCAAATTTCACTAATGCGGTAATTATATTAATTCTTTTTCTGACTAATTCCACAATTATTTAAATGAATTATGATTATCATTGAATGGTTGTCATTTCAAATGATGGATTATGCTTGCTTAAATGTTTTGATATCCCATGCTTTATATTTACATCCATTACTTTCGAAATCTACTTTAGGCAATGAATTAGAGTCAACGAAAATTTATATTATGAGCTACTATTGTTTAGAATTGATATTTAAACTGCATGAAATTGAAGTCTGGTGAAATTCTGAGTCCCGGTCATCTCTTCATCTTGTGACATAATTTGTATATTTTCTCTATTTTTAGTATTTTTCTTTATTAAATCCTAAAATCAATTTCAACAAGTCTGAGTGAACGACAACCTTCTTACACTAGTACAGAAATGGCCTTTAGCCACGCCAGATATAATTTTCCCTGTCACGCCTTTTTGGTTTTGGCGTGTCTATAGGGTATACTTCTACCCTATAGACACGCCATGTTTTATGGGCGTGTTAATATAAGTGATTTCATCCACGCCAGGGCTAGTAGAGTGTCCAAATATCAACCGTTTAGTCACGTTAACTTTTAATTTTTGATTGGGTGTGTTTATAGACCAGTCTATGGCCACGTTAACCAGTTGTGGTGTGTCCATAGAAATAGTCACGCCACTTGAGGCGTGTTTAAAAAGTTAGTTTTATTAGACACGCCAGTATGCGTGTCCATAGTGTACGATTTGCAGACACGCCGGTTAATTTTCGTGGCTATAAAGTTGGTTTTATTAGACACGCTAGTATGCGTGTCCATAGTGGGCATTTTATAGCCACGCCGGTTGTATTGTGTGGCTAAAAAGTTCGGTTTATTGGACACGCTAGTATACGTGTCCATAGTGTGCGTTTTATAGACACGCTGGTTTATATGTGTTTTATAGACACGCTGGTTTATATGCGTGATTAAAAAGTTGGTTTTATTAAACACGCTAGTATGCGCGTCCATTGTGTGCGTTTTATAGACACGCCAATTCTATTTATTACTGGGTATGGGTATACATGAAATGGGTTGTAACTGCGACAGCACTGGCCCAGCTCTGTTGAGGGCCTTTTTCTTCTCCAGCCCAACAGTCATTAATTGACTTTCAAAAAATAAATAAAACAGCTTCTTCCCAAATTCGAATGCATGGTCTCGACTCGAATGAGGTAGATCACAAGACGAATCAATCCACCAAGCTGCCCAGATATAATTGTTTAAGATTAGTTACAATAACCCGTTTCTGCTATTCCATAGGGACCAAAGGATAGTTACAATATATAGATGAATCATTTGATGCTCCCCAACATACAAAGAAGAAATTCTTCATCTTCCTCCTCATGCTCTGCAACTCATTAATCCTTTTTACCCCAAACCTATATTTCCATTTCCTCCTCCTTTACTATTCTTTCACCCCTTTAATCCCAAAAACTAGTACTAATGCTTGGACTTGGCTTTGTTGTTGTTTCTTGTTTGCTGCTGAATCCATTAATATATTTTGGTGCTTAAGTATTTTAATGGATTCAACAGCAAACAAGAAGACAACAACAAAAACAAGACCAAGATGCTTTGCCAAGTTAACCTGCATCTGAATGGCTATAAATAATTCATCTGATAGACTCGCCTTTTATGAATGCATAAAACCAAACGGTTGACCTAACAATGCACCTCTTAGTTGGGAGTAAAAGCTAATGAATTAGGCGACTAGATTTAGGCTTTGGCATTAGGGTTTAGCAGAGTAATGACGTCTTTGAAGAGGGTGTGCATGGCATTGAAAAGTCGTTAATAGCCAAGCGAGAGACACTTGACCAAGCTCCATAAAGGACCATATATGGCTAAGCTACTACCATTATTTAAAAAAGGCAGGGGATAAACGGATTATTATACCAAATAGAGATTAAGAGAACATATAATGGCAGAGAATGCTAGTAGTTCAGTAGATAGAAATCACAACGAGCCACCATCCGATTCAGATGCAGTGGTACGTACAAAGTTGATTATTGGGACTTTATCAAGCTCTGAGATTGAAAGGTTGATTCCTTTTCTGAATCAGGAGAAGATAAGGAAGAAAGAGCAAGAGGAGCGAGAAGAATTTGAAAGTTTAAGGGTTGAAAATGATGAGGAATTTCAGTTGTGGATGAGAAAGATGGATGCCAAAGAGGCACGTCGACACAGGCAGAAGCTTCAACGACGAGGAGAGTGGAAGTGTTCATGGGGGAAAACTGCAGTGCGACTGAAAGTGATACTCGAGATGAAGAAAAGAACTGTGAAGGAGTAGAAGATGAGGAGAGCAGTGATGATTCGATGAAGAGAGATGAGAGATCAAAAGAAGCAGAGAGGAAGAAGAGGAAAAGGCAAGAGTTTGAAGATGTGATGTACAAGTGCTATCTCGCCGAAAAGAAGAACAACCCTGTAAGTTTGCTGGAACCATGTCAGAACCTCTGAACGTGGATTCTGACGGAGAGGGGATTCCTGTTTTTTTTTTGCTAAGTCAAGAAAATATATTGATAAAAAATATATTTACAAGATAGGTGAAGGAGAAAAGGGATCAGAGAAACCCCTAAAAAACTCCTAAAACCTATTTAAAACGATAATAAATTACATTTGGAAACTCAATAGAACTTAAAAAAACTGGTCGACCTTCAAAGTGAAAACCAACCCCATCCTCTAATAAACAACCACGCTTTGCCATTGCATCAGCTGCAAAATTTGCCTCTCTAAAAGAATGTTCAAAACGAATTGAACCATATAAACCTTTAACTTCCATCCATCTTTTCCTAGCAAACCAAGGGACGTTATCTTCTTCCAAAGCCTTCAACACACTTGTAGAATCTGATCTAATAACAATGCAAGCATATCCCCACTGAACTGCCCACTCCATACCCACAATAATACCATACAATTCAGCCAAATAATTAGAAGTAACTCCCAAACCAATACACATTGCACCTACCACTTCACAATTTGCATTTCTTGCAACAACACCAGCACCCGCCACCCCTAGATTACCTCTTGAGGCGCCATCCGTGCACAAAGGCAATTCATTATCATTAGGAGGAAACCAAAAACACTCCTTGGGATCAGTAAACTTCACCTTTCTATGCCGAACCCTAAAAAACTCCAGAATTCTCAAGTCATCCATAGAATTATGCATATAACTCTTCATACGAACTGAATAATCTTGCATCAAACTAAAAACACGTTTTTGAAATAAAGACCAACAAGGGTTCTTCTTTTCATACACTTTTTTGTTCCTAGTGAACCATAATTCTGAACGCACAACCAAATTCACTACCAACCACAAATCCTTAACAATACCACTATGATTTTTTGCCTTTTGGTAAGAAGTAATAATATCATAATTAGGTTTAATTTTGAAAATACCTTCAATCCACTCCCAAGCTTGACGCGCAAAATTACATCTCCAAAGAATATGTTGGAGAGACTCCTCCTCAATCTGACACACACTACATTTAGATGCAAGTTGAATTTTAAATCTGCTATGTACCTTATCAAGAGTAGCACACGCACCACGAATAAACTTCCAGTTCTGAGCCGCCAATGAAGGATGCACCACCCTCTTCCATAACAACCCCGCCTCCCTCAAAATAGGATATTTCTTCCTAATCAATTCCCTAGCTGACTTGACAGAAAATTTACCTGGTAAATCAGGCATCCAAAAACGCCTATCCACTCCCATATGAATTTTTGGTAAATCCTGTTGCACCACACCAGCACTTAAAAGGAGTTGCGAATGAACTCCATGAATCTGCCAATCACCTTGCATAATAATATCACTAACACGAGTTGATCTGTCTAAATCCATGTGATTTAAAACACTAGCTAAGGTTGTATTTCCATACCATATATCAAAGAATAAAGGAGTATCCCTACCGTCACCAATAAAACACTTCGTGTTGTCCACCATCTCCTTATGAACCCAACGAAGACCAGGAAGAATAGAAGATTTCACCCCTGCCATCTTAATACGACCATCCCTACAAGTGAATTTGGCTTCCAAAAACCTCGCCCACCTCTTACGAGAAGATTTTATAGCCCACCACAATTTCATCAGCAAAGCTTTATTCATAGTCCTTAGGCTAGTGATCCCAATACCACCTTCCTTTAAAGGACTACAAATCTTATCAAAACCAACTACAAAAGCTCTAGTAAGATTAGAATCACCCGACCACAGAAAATTACGAATCACACCCTCACATTGAAGTGTGAATTTAACCGTCCATTTGTACACAGCCATGTTATGAATAGAATAACTCGAAAGAACATTCTTAACAAGCACAACCCTATCTTGAAAAGATAACATCTTACCTTTCAGAACCGAAAGTTGATCCCTCAACTTATCAACAACGTTGCTGATGTGACTATACTTAACCATCCCCGGTATCACCTTAACTCCCAAATATCTATCAGGAAAGTTAGATATTGCCATACCTAAGAAAGTTGCAATGGTCTGGCGCCTACTCAAAGTCCCACCACCGAAGTAGATCTTGCTCTTCTCCCTACAAACCCTCTGACCAGAAGCTTGTTGGTAATTCTCCAAAAGTTTCACCAGATTCTTCACACTCTTCATATTTCCCTTGCAATAAATCATAATATCATCAACAAAAAATAAATGAGTAGGAGCAATACCCTTACATTTTACCATATAAGACATATCCTTATTCTGAAAGAGTTTAGTGATGTTGCGGCTAAGCACATCCTCAATCAAAACAAAAATAAGAGGAGATAGAGGATCCCCCTGCCGTAAACCCCTATTAATCTTTAAATAACCCTCCGGACTACCATTAAGAAGAATAGAAATACGCGCCGAATCCAGAATTTTCCAAATCCAAGAGCACCAATCTTCAGAAAAACCATACCTTCTAAAAACCTCAAGAACAAAAGACCAGCTCACCGTTTCAAAAGCCTGAGAGATATCAAGCTTCAAACCCAAATTACCGTCCTTCCCTTTGATGTGCAATTCATTCACCATCTCAGAAGCTAAACTAATATTCTCATGGATATTCCTTCCCTTCATGAAAGCCACTTGCTCTTCAGACACCAACTTTCCCAACACCCTACCAAGCCTAGTAGCCAAGATTTTAGTAAAAATCTTAAAAAAGAAATTACTTAAACCAATCGGCCTAAAGTTCTTCAACCTAGCAGCTCCCCTAACCTTTGCAAGCAAAAGAATAAGACTAGAATTAACCCCATTAGGAACGGTTTTAGAAGACCAGCAATAAGTAACCGCTAAAATCAGATCCCTTTGAATAATCTCCCAACAATGTCTATAAAAACACCCCGAGAAACCATCTGGACCTGGCGCACTATCATCTCCCAAATCAAAAACCGCCTGTTTAATCTCATCACAAGTAGGAATAGCATCCAACATATGCGACTCTTCCACAGTAATATAATCATGATCATAATCAAAAAGAGTTTCACTTACCTGACCATCCTCACCATTGAATTTAGCCTGATAGTAAGAAACCACATAAGCACTAAGATGAACCGGATCAGTAATAGTACTCCCATCTTCAGCAACAAGCTCCGAGATTTTATTAGCACTTCTACGAATTTTAATAGAGTTGTGAAAGAAAGAAGTGTTACTAGAACCCTCCAACAACCACTGATTTCTAGATTTTTTCTTTAACATTATATGCTGCTGCCTGTGAATATCTTGAACCTCAACAAGAGCATCCTTCATATTATTAAGTTTTGAAACATCAAACGGATCTTCATCAGAATTTCTACTAGCTACCTCAAACTTAAGCGTTGCTTGCTTTAGTCTAGCATTGACATTACCAAAAAACGTCTGATTCCATAACTTAATTGCCTACCATGATTACCATACACCGGCGCCATCCAAGATAACTCCACCATCTTCAAAAAATACGGATGAGAAAATCACATCTTCTGTATACGAAAAGGAGCACGTCTAGGCCTAGGATCACAAAAAGGAAAACCAATAAGAGTCGAATGGTCAGAAACTTCCCTAGGAAGAGCTTTACACCGCCAATTCGAAAACTTAGACAGCCAAGGTTCATTAATAATAGCACGATCCAACTTACTAATAATTCTACAAACACCAGTCTGACCATTGGTCCAAGTAAACTTAGACCCCAACGAATCTGCTTCAAACAAGTTATTATCCTCCATCCAATCCGAAAACTCATTAATACAAGAGAGACGAGTTGTCCTACCCCCTTTCTTTTCATCTTGACGAAGAACACAATTGAAATCACCCATAACCAACCAAGGAGTAGTTACGTCAACCGCTTCAAGTTGACTCCAAAGCCTCCTACGAAAAACTTGAATATAACTAGCATGAACAAAAGAGATAAGAACCCCCTCAGTTTTAACCGTAATGGCATGTCTAGACATATTAATCACCACCGGCTCCTCAATACAATCATCCCAAAGAATCCACAAATTACCCAAAGAACTAGAAGTAGAATTATGAATTACCTTTTTATTATAACCAGCCAAATTTAACCTTCTCATTACATTGTCAGTGCAACGAATCTTAGGCTAAGCAATACAAAGTACTACCGGCTTGTATTCATGCACCAATTTACGTAACTTACTACCCGCTTCCACCTTCGCCACCCCATTAATATTCCAATATAGAAATCTCATCAGGAAACACTCTTCTTTTTATTATGAATAGCTTGTGGAATCTTGCTACGAATCCTACTTTGTAAAACAGGAGAGACACCCTTCCTAACTCGGTTTCCCAAAGCATTCACTTCAGAATCTGATCTGATTTGGAATCATTAAAACGTTGTTGAGAAGAACTAGAACTTGTAATCAAAACCCGACTTGGTTTTCTACTTTTCTTTGGCATATCCACTGGTATTTCCGCCCACTTAACACCCTTAACACCTGATGAAGCTTTCTCAGGCGTCAACTCTTCATCCGAACTACCTCCAGAAGTGTTTTCTGCCGCATCCGAACCCCCTCCAGAAAAGTGTTCAACATCATCATTATCCACACCCAACTCATCATTCAAAACATTGAAATTATTAGGAGAAACCACGATAGAAGTTTCAGCAACAACTCTGTAGCTTGAGATATCCTCAATATTATCAACCACCATGTCTTGCAAAGACTTATTACCAGCCTCAACCAGCGTAAAAGAAGAACTCGCCTCATTCCTGTCACTAGAGTGATTAGTTCTTGCCAATTCACCACTCTTAGTTGACTTAGATGAGGTTGCAATTTCAACCATTGACAACCCAATAACCGAACTCTTTTGCAATGCTAACGCCTTCTTAGCCTTCTCAAAAGCTTCAGACGCTGCATGAAGATTGGCTTCAGTATTCGCTAAATCATTCTCTAGCTGAAGAGTTTGCTCCAAACCACCAGCACTCTCCACTAAACCAGCTTCAACCACCCCATTCACCACAGCTCCACCGTGCCCTACAGCAAGAGCATCATCCACATTACCACCAGCACCGTTAACAACATCATGAACCACAATAGCACCATCGTTTACACCACCTACAGCAGCGCCAACACCTACAACCACAGCGTTTGTACCACCAGCAACAGCCACGGTTGCGTCAGCTCCATCACCCTTACGGTTTCTCCTATTACGCACATTCTGCCACTCCCCTTTCGCATCAGCCTTAGACGTTTTCTCATCATTCTTTGATTGTCTTCTACATTCAACATCATTGTGACCAATTATGCAGCACTTCATACAAAATTTAGGTGATTTTGGGATATCCAAGTATTTCCAAAACGTCCTTCCCCCAGCTGTTATCTTAATTCTACTTGGAATGTGTTTTGCAAAATCCACATCTACCAAAACTGAAGCAAAGTTTCCCTACTCCAGATTTAGGGTTCTTTGATCAACCACAATAGGAGTCCCTAAAACTTTTCCCATAGATAACAAGTTCTTCTCAGTCCATAGTTCTGCATGTAAACCAGGAAAGTGAACCCATACGTTTGCATGGGAAGTTTTTTGACGATCATGATCAAAACCTGGGTACCAATCCATTAACTTGAGTTCATGCTGTTGAACAAACCACTTTGTACGTCTGATTCTCTCCTTAGTTTCCTCATCTTGTAGCATAATAACAAAGAAACCTTTTCCCATAGTCATAAACCTAACAGAATTAGGATTAATCTGCCATTGAGATATTAAAAGAGTTTTTACCTCAAAGAACTTCAGCCCCGTGAAGTTTAGTCTTGCAATGAAACTGTGTTGAAAGGGTTTACAACCCTCTTCATAGTAATCCGCGGGTATAACAAGGGATGGTTCTCCATCAATCAGAGTAGGATTAGGTAAACTAGTAATATCAACTCCTGTTGGTTTTAGGGTTTGTTTTGCCCTTACCTTGTCCGCAAAGGATTGTTGTTGCGGAATCCGTGATGAACTAGGATTATTTTCTACCATATTGAATCCGTGATGAACTATGAAACCTACGTGAAAAAACTAAACCCTAGTGTTTTCGCCAGAGTTTCTCTTTCCTCTCATATTTAATATTTTTGGTTATCAAGGATGAAACACCAAGAAGAACTAATCCAAATCTAAACAAATTTCATTTATCTTGAATCAAATAGAAAGACAAAGCCCAAGAGAGGGGATTCCTGGGTTAGACCTCGATGGGGAGCCTGTTTTTTCCGGCGGTGAGATGGTGGTTTGCAGTGAAGCAGAAGATGAGGAAGAAGAAATCGAAGATGATGATCTCCAGGGTCCCTACACATCTTCAGACAATGATGATGGTATTGGTGCCTACTATGAAGATGATGAGTTAAACTACAGCAGCAACAGTGATGGCGATTCTTGGTGATTGCCTTATAGGTACTGTCAAATCCCTTAGAACTAGAGTAATGTGATATTTTGATTACTATTTCTCTTGTGCATCTTCGTGAAACTTGTAGGGATATTGATGGTATTTTATGTTGTTGAAGAAGTGTATAGAGAATGGGGTTCAATTTCAGACATTTGGTGGTTATTTTTCGTTTGATAGATGCATGTTGTTGATGAAGATCTTAGAAGATGTAAGGTGATTTTGGGGTTTAGTTTGCAGCAGGTGCATTGTTTGGATAGCAGCTGGGAGAGTTGCAGTGGTTATGATGGGTAAACCTTTCATGTCAGGTAGATTAGTAATGTTGCAGCTTTGAATTTTGGTTGTAAAAAGAAAGTTGTAATGGCACTGGTAGCCTGTCAGGTGTTTAGAATTGGTATTCTGCTTGCTTCTTTAGATGTAATTAAACTAGTTGTGTTCTTCTAGTTGTTTGAATTTTCAGTAGTATTAAACTTGTGATGGATGTAGGTCTGAAGGGTTTGAAGAAATTTGTCAGTTTTTCTTGCTCTTTTGATTTCAGTAGTAATGGATTGAATACAGTAGATGTACAAACAAGCAATGTTCTTGGTGAATGATTCTAAAATTCCAATGATTGTAAAGTAGAGAATGGTATGAATGCCTGAATTAGTGAATCAATAGGGTATATAAAATGCTGGTTAAGATGGTAGAAACTAGGGTATTACTCCAGTTTATAAAATATTGTTGGAGTAAGATTAATTCAAAGACTATTTTAGGCCAAATTCCAAAAAAAAAATCTATGTGCAAGCCTAGTACTATTACTACTAATCCTAACATGACAGAATATTAATTCAACAATCAGTATAGCCAAATCCAAACTCATACAACATTGCTAAAACCCATCTGCATACAAACCCCACCATGATTTAAGAATCAATTTTTTTCCAACAATCCATAGATTCATTCTCTAGTTAACAGGAAAATCCAAACTGCTAACTTAAATTTGAACCAAATTCAGTACCATGATGATCATCATTACCAAAATAGTATAACCCAAAACCAAAAACAAAGGCAAAGAGTATATAATTTACACTAACCAGTTTCTTAAACAAAAACAAAAAAATGTTCCAACCTAATCATTCACTATTAGCAAACACAAACAACTACATTCTATCACCTAGCTTGATTATCGCTTAGTCCCTGGAAATGGTTACTCAGATGCACTCGTTTGAGAAGTAGGGACTGCTCTTGGTGTTGGTGTTGATGCTTTCTTTGCAGTTCTACCCTTAATATCTTCCTGATAGTAATCATCCATGGATGTCCTTTGCAGGTCAAGTTTATCTACCTGCGGCATTTTGTACTCATTCCGACAAATAACTGCCGTACTGAATTCCTCGTTGACTTCATCACCAGCATATTTCCAGATTTGGGTAGGTGCACCTAACATAATAGACTTTTTTTTTTATTTTCCTGGTCTAGCACATAAAATACCTTCTTAGCTTGGGAGGATACAATGAAAGGATCATTATGGAGTCCCGACTTATCAAGCTCAACCAAAATATAGCCAAGTTTGTCTTTTGAGACCCCTGCTTTAGTAACCCATTTACACATGAAAAGTGGCACTTTCAGCGAATGATATGTAAGCACCCATATCTCTTGTAAAACACCATAATAATCCGCCAGATTAAGGGTAATCCCCGCTTTTCTAATGTGCGTGTCAGTTGCCTCTACGTAAACCCCGCTATTCGGGTTAACGGAACCATCATGAGATTTTGTGCGAAACAGGTATCCATTGATGTGATATGCTTCGTATGTCTCTACTTGTGCATTCGTTGGGATTGATAGCCACCTTAAGTCCTGATTGAAGTTTTCCCTAGAGTCTGCCCACTCACTCTCAACCTGAAATACATTATAAGGATTAGCCTCCGTCTCAACGCAAAAGTTACATAGCAAGAGTGACATTTTCTGCAAACTCTTACCACTTTTTGTAACCATTTGGCGAACTCTTCACGATGTTTTTGATCTAGCTGTCTATCATTCATACCAAGATATTTCTCCTTCAAAAAATTCTGGTGTCGGATGGACAGTGCAATGATTAATGTTATTATCTTTACAGAAATTCGGATACAAAATCAAAAACTAAATAAAAAATGAGGTTATTTGGTTAGATCTAGTTATACTTACTCAACGTAAGGAGCAACTTCAGGCGAATTCCACAATACATAGAAATGGCTTTATCCAACAGATCCTTATCAACAATAGGAAACTTAGCAGATGACATTGGTTTTCCCCTGAAAGAATAAGAATCTTCGCAGTGTCAGATGTGTTGAGTTTGTCTGGTGGAATTCCGACTGTATCATTCATGCTTTGTTGGTGCTCACTGATAATCTCAATTCTCTTCCGCAAGGTTCCCTTCAACAATGCTTCCTCCAGGTCTGTTTCTGTTTCGCACATGCCCTTTAATGACCTTCATGCACCTTTCAAACGGATACATCCATCGAAAGAATACATGACCACAAATTTGTACTTTCCTGGTAAGTTGCACAGTTAAATGAACCATGATGTCGAAAAAGGTTGGAGAAAAGTATTTCTCGAGCAAGCACAACGTCACAACGAGATCCAACTGCAATTTTTCTAGCTCTGCCACCTTGATTTCTTTGCTAGATATTGCTCTGAACAAGAAACAAAACCTGATAATAGCATATCTTGTTGGCTGCGGCATAATTGATTTAATCGCAATGGGCAAAAAATGATGCATTAGCATGTGATAATCATGCGATTTTAGTCCGATAAGCTTTCGATCTTTTCGATTCACCGGGGTTAAAAAGTTTGAACAATACCCTTGTGGAACCTTTATCTCGGATAATGTTGCACATAACTTGTCCTTTTCCTTCGGGCTTAATGAGTGACATGCTGCCTTTAGTATATATCCCCCTTTGCCATTTTCCTTAGGTTGCAACTCGTCTCTAAAACCCATCTCCTTCAGGTCCATTCGAGCAGCAAGGTGGTCTTTCGACTTAAACTCATTGTTCAACAATGTTCCAACGATACTCTCGCATACATTCTTTTCGACGTGCATGAAATCTATGCAATGGTGGACAACATGATACCGCCAGTAGGGAGGAGCCAGAACCATATACTGAACTATTTCTAGTAGGGCCTGACAGTCTCCTTCTCCTTCCCCTTCTCCTTCCCCGTCCCTTTTTTTGGGTCGATGGTCTTTTCGATTCTCTTCATCTTTCCACCTCTTCCAGGGTTATCCTGCACAAATTCCACCACAATGTTCTTCCGACACTTTCCACATTTATTCTTTATAGACTTTACCTCATTATACATTTGTGTCAGGGTCATAAGTTCCGGAGCCTTTTCAGTTTCATCTTTTTCGTTGAACCCCTTCTGACGTCTGAATGGATGATCGTATGGTAGGTATCTTCTATGCCCGATATAAACCTCTTTCCTACGATCTTTTAACCTGACATAGTAAGTATTTCTTCCACACACCTTACAGGCGTATCATCCCTGGTAGGGGCAACCACACAGTGTACCAAGAGCCGGGTAATCATTTATTTTCCATAAAACAACCGCACGTAGAGTAAACATCTCCTGTTTCAGCGCATCAAAACATTCGACTCCCTCAAACAATTCCTTGAGATCCTCGACAAACGGTTGTAACATAACGTCAATGTCCTTACAAGGCCCCCCATCGATAATTAATGACAGCATGGTGAACTTCCTCTTCATACACAACTCTGGCGGAAGTTGTAAATCACTGTCAGAATTGGCCACATACTGTGCTGTTTTTGCATGCCTTTGTTTACGTTAACCCCATCAGCCGAAATGCCTAGCCACAAATTTCGAGGATCATCACGAATTTCGGGATTCTTTCATCTATATTTTTCCATGCCGGTGAGTCCGTCGGATGCCGTAAAACACCCTCTTCTTTCTTTCTGGTGTCGTGCCATAATAAATATTCGACAATTATATTTGATTGAAACAACCGTTTCAGTCTTGGGGTAATTGGGAAATACCACAAGACTTTTGCCGGAATTTTTTCATGGACCTCTTGGGTGGTGTCGTCAACTTTCCATCTTGATTCCCCACAGGTGGGACACTTGATGTGATCCTTGTAATCCTTCCTATAGAGAATGCAGTCATTGATGCATACATGTATATTTTCGTAACCTGAACCCAAATCTCTCATCACCTTCTTAGCTTCATATGTACTTTTCATCATCTCATTTCCTGGAGGGAACATTGATTTTAATAGTGGTAGAAGTTCATTAAAGAACTTGTCGGAAGCTCCATGCTTGCTATTCAAGTTAAACAGTTTACACATTGCAGATATCTTTGTAAAATCGGCACATCCTTCGTATAGGGGTTTCCCAGCATCTTTGAGTATCCGTTGCATCTTCTCAGAATCCTTTGAAAAGTTATCTCCTAATAAGGCACTAACCATTTCTATAGTCTCTGCAGCATGTATTGGTTCATCAGAGTGCAGACCGTCGCTGCCATTACCATCCGGAAGTGTCCACCTTGATGACTCATCTCCTTCACCATGCTTAGTCCATACGACATAATTTTGAATGAATCCAGAAGAATATAAATGAAACTTAACTTTACTTGCCTTGCCTTGTGAACGTAGAGGTTGAGACATTTCACACATGGACATAGAAACTTAACTTTGCCCTTGTCCTATGGTTTCCGTTTCCTATTCGCAATATCCTATTGGTATGTATGCGTAGCAAACTTTATAAATGCATAGACTCCGTCTTGATAACGCCATTGGGTTCTATCGGTATACACCCAAGATTTATCCATTACTCTAGGATCCATTATGAATTCTCAGATACCTGGACGGATAAAAAACTTGTCAACATCTTGTAAAAATGTTATTGTGGTCCGAATAAAACTATGAATTATCATTGCAAAGAGTAATACGTACACAAAGAGTAATCACAAATCACAATGTGAGTTCAGTTATCATATATGAATCATACAAATAATCAGAGGTTAGCTACGTACATACAGTTGAATGTGAAGACAATATTTACCCTAATATGACCATTAGAGTTACAATCTCAGTTAACAAAGCAATACTGAAAAGAATTACTTACACGGTCGATCCGATTATTCCGCAAAGCAAAACTGACATGGGAATATATGGTTTATCCAGGAGATGAATCAGATGATCAAAGTAAACCACTTGTTTTGTTTTTTTAGGGGAGGTTAGAAGATTTAAGAGTAGAAACATGAAATGATTTAAGACGAGAGAGATGAACACAGAGGGTAAATGGAAATTTGGCAATATTTTTACTAATAAATAAATTGGAAAAATATTTAAGTATATATCGTAAATAATTTGGTAAAATAGGAAGGTAAAGATCCTTCAATTTGCATGATGCACATTCTATGTTAAGAATTTTCTCAATCAAATCTTGTTATCCTGCTACATAATTTTCTGCTTTGACGGCTCTAAAAGACCAGAGTTAGATGCGATGCAATTAATATTTATTCCATCCTGAAGATTATTTTTGTTCGTACCCGAATTCGGAAAATAAATCAAAATGATAGTTAAAAAGCGGAGTACGTGTTGCTGCAGTTGTTATAACAGTACTAAAGTAAAAACCTAACTTTGTAGAAAGTGGAGTACGTGTTGGTGCAGTTGAAAAAATAAAATCGTAAGAACTGGAAGAAGCTATGGCCCCAATTAGAATTAAGTGAAAACACATTACTCTATTTGTGTGTTCTGTCCAATTAGAATTAATATCTAAAACCAAAGCTTGATTCATCCAATTAACATAATAGGTTTGATCATTGATGGATTTCATTAAACTCTCACAATCTGATTCAAAGATAACATGATTAAAGTTCTTAGAGGGTGCCAGAGTAACAGATGCCAGCATAGCCTTACATTCCAGCTCATCAGATTCAATTCCTATCTTCATTCCTCCATTGAAGCATTGTCCTTGCACCCGAATGCAACTACCTGCACAATTCCTCACTATTAGCCCTATTCCACCTTGTAATGAATCTGACTTAAAGAAGCATCAAAATTTATTTTCAGATAAACATTATCAGGAGGTCTCTATCTTAGCACCCCCACAACTCCATTAGTAGAAGAAACACGATTAGTTCCAGGAGACACAAGTTTATTAATGCCATCTATTGACATTGTCCTATTTGGAGTTATGTTCTGAAAAATCTTTGAACATCAAATAGTCTAAACTGATGCTTAAAAAAAATAGTCTAAACTGAAACCATTAGCAATTTATCTCATGTCTAGTAATTCCTGCACCAAAGGTAACATTGATATTTAAAACCAACCAAATAGATCTAGCATAACCACACTCAAGGAATAGGTGATTACTGGATTCCACAGGATGATTACACAAACTGCAATGCAATTCAATATCATTTCCATAACTAGCTAGTTTATCTCTTGTTGGGATATCTTTTAACACTTCCAAACAAATAATTTAACTTCCACAAAACTTTCCATACCTTTGGAAAAACAGAATTAGTACCTGCAAAAGTATTAGATGGACTAGACAACACATTATAGACACTCTTAACAGAGAATCGGCCTTTTCTATCTGGAAGTTAAATAAGAGTATGAAGTCCGATTCACCCACCATTGAGTTCTGGTGGTACTCCGAAAATATGAATGCTTCCCTCTTTTCCTCCAAGTAGCGCGCTTTCACGGCTTCGTGCTACAAAAACAACACACAAACTTATTTGGCTACATATAAATTGAAAAAAATATTGTGCCGAATAAACCATAAAGATATGTACAAGTTGTAAAGGGGACAAGCTAAGGTGGCTTGCGTGCGATATCCGGTGTTTGATTTTAAAAAAACCAGCTACCGCATCTAGGATGATGTTGTGCCTATCCTTGATTTGTTGAACACTTCTTCTTTTCGGGTTCCCATAATCTTTGCTAAATTTGTTATGTATCTTCGCCCAATAGGTCTCGGTCAAGAGCGATCTAGAACTCGACTTTTGGGTGCCCATGCTTTGGTGATGCCAAATCTTCCGCGGAATCAAACGATGCCATTTGTTGTATGTGGAGGTAGGGAATGAGTAGGTTCTCTAATAGGTTACAAGTGGAGTGCACGTGCATTTCTGGTCGAACACCGAGTTTCAAAATATGCCTTCTTCCCTGTTAAACCAATTGCTTAGCATGATAGAACACCGTTGCGAAGTGAAGAAAAACAAAATCGAGAGAATACAACAACAGATTCTCCTTTCCGGCTCTATAACAACGCCGACTTAATCTACAATGCAACTTTTACTCCTTACAGCAACAAAAGCTAATTCCTAAATCCATAAAAAAACCACTAGTAACATAAATTAACTCAACCTAAACCAAATTCCACAATTTCCGTCACAAAATTCACACAAAATATCAATTGTTTCAACCAATTAGTACTGTCTAACAAAAATCAATAAGGAAATCATAAGGACATGATCATCCATGTGAACCCAAACCCAAAATTACAATCTTATTATTAGAATTTATCAGAGAATGCTCAAGATGAACTCTCTCTAAATTGGTTTATGATCATAAAAAAATGAAAGACATGAACAAAAAAAAGAAGAAATCCTAACAATATCGATGTGCTTTCACAATTTCCATCACAGATAAGATATAGAATCCCGACCAAGATCATAAAAAACTCCTAAAATTGACAGAACCTTAGGTTTACAGAATATAGTAGAAAACGATTTTAGTTTTAGGAAATGTATATACCCGAAACCCTAGCGATAGTGATTTCAAATTAAGAACAACCCATCCCACATTCATGAAATTAAACAAGTAAGTTCAAATTTAATCTGATAAGAGAAGTATAGAATTTTATTTTCTATTTCCTTACCTAGGGTTTCTCTATTTCGCCTCTTCCAGTCTTTCTACCGCGCAAGTAAGAGAAGGAAATAACTATTTTTTTTCTTTTTTCTCTACTTATTAAAGCTACATTAATTAACCAAAATGCCATTTTACCTAGGTTTATCACGTCATTATGACATAGTGGGATAGAATAGATGCCATTTAGACTAGGGAATGTGTTTGATTAAGTATTTATCTTGGGAATAGGCGTGACCCTCCAAGTATTTATAGTTTATTCCTGATAGAGTAGTTTATTAGGGGATTAACAGGGAAACCAAAGAGTCAGAGAGCAAATAATTTTAGAGAGAAATTTGTAGAGGGAGACTACTGTTTACTGAATCTTTCTAAATCAAATCAATCAAAATGGATGGTGATGATGATCAACACATACGAAAGGGTAAAGCCCCCATGACTGAAGAGAAACTATTGAAAGAGTTGGAAGAGAAACAAAGACGAGAAAGGTTATCAGCCATTATGCAGATGATTGAGAAGATGACCAAGGATGATCGAGAGAAAGTACAAAAGAGATTAAGTGACTTGTTGTATGATATTGAACTCGATCCTCTCTGGGAAGAAATGCATGCTGCAATGAATGAAAACAAAGCAGAAGAGAAACCAGTTGAAAAACCGGTAGAGAAACCGGTACAGATTTTGCAAAAGAAGCGTCATCATGATTTTTTTCATAGATGAAGAAGAGGAGGAAAAATTCTGGGAAGTGCAGGGTAAAAAGATGAAGTTGGCTGAAATGGCAGTAATGAAGAAAGAATATGGGCCGCATGACAGTGATGCAACTGCTTCTGAAGATGAAGATCCTGTTTTTTTTTGTTGATAATCGAAGTGATACACATACTTTTTTCTGTCCTAGAAGAGATAATTAAGGAATTTCGTGAAAATGAGAGATTTGGGATTAATGATGCATTGTTGTCCCAAAAGACGGATTCCGAAGCGGACGATGCAGATGAAGACGAGGAGGAAGGGGGTCTGATGAGGAAGAAGAGGGGTCTGATGAGGAAGAAGAGAGGTCTGGTGATTCTGATTCCGAGTGATGGGTATGACAATGAGTAAGCCTTATCGACATTTGAATTCTTCTGTAGAGTGATGGTGGAGTTTTGGGTAAGTGCTCGAATGGAAATGATGACATAATGTTTAAAAATGGTTAAGAAATAGATATTATCATCAAAGTGCAGAGAATAATTCAAATGGAGAGGGGTCTAATGCAAACGGTAAGTCACTGAATCATGTGTTTCTTTTTTGGTTCTGGCAATGGAGACTGAAAATGCAGGGTAATGTTATGTTTATTTTTTTTTTTATTTTTTTTTTCTTTTTGGTATTTGGATTTTTTGTGGGTAATATGGTGAAACACTTGTAAATGGGTATGTTTTAGTTTATGAACATGTAAATGGATATGAAATGATGGTGTTGCTGCTAAATGTTTCTCAACACTGAATGAACAGAACGGTTATAACTTTTTTAAATGCAATATGATGAAGTCAGCTTATTTATATTTTCCAACGATTGTGTGTTGATAATGTTGGAGATGCAGGATGTATTCCAGAAACTAAAACTACAATCAAAGAACTGGAACATGTACAAGACTAAAATGTATTGAAAACAAATGCATAGTGAGAACAAGTCACTTTAGTGTTTCTCTGTGCAGTCTAATTCACTTGATGGAGAGGCATATACACACCTAGTCTTAATCTACAATCTGGCAAAGGGACAAATTATGAACATCCATATGTATTTGATCTTTATATCTTCTGTCAATTACATGACTAACAAAAATTGGCTTGCGTTGGTTGGGTGTATTCGACTTGCACACAACTGACATGAACACTACTTGGTGGAGCCTTATGAACACCTAATTTAATTCTACAATCTGACAGTAAATACAAATCACAAAGACTCATGAGATGCTGCTTCTCAAAACAGAATACAATCTTTATTCACCAATGCTGACATCCTACAACCAAATACTATGTCTGAGTTTAAGATCATCTGTCAACTGACATATAAAACTACTTGGTGGAGGCATAAATCATGCAATTGAGATGTTCATAATCACCAAAACATTCTAAAAACAAGATACAATTCACAGCAACATAATAAACCTAAAATCTGAAAGATAGAGATGTTCATAATCACCAAAACATTATAAAAACAGGATACAATTCATAGCAACATAATAAACCTAAAATCTGAAAGATAGAAATGTTCATAATCACCATCAGAAATTGTACCATTCAAAATCAGTAGTGTGTAACCTCCAATTTGTAAAATCATTAAACCCCCAAATGAATGAGTGAGAAATACCTTAGATGAAGATGACCAAGATTTGCATTTCCAAAATTATGAATCACTGTCAATATTTCTATGTGAGGTCGATTAAACTTAAATCTAGTCCTGAATCGATATTTTAAATAAGAATCAATTGATTCATTGTTGTTGATGAAGTTTTCTGCAGATAAATCTCCAAGAAACCCCCAAATGAATCTTAGATGAAGATAACCCAGATTTGCATTTCCAAGATTATGAATCAGTGTCATTACTTCTATGAGAGATCGTTTGAACTTAAATCTATCCTTAAATCGATGTTTCAAAGAAGAGTTGACCGATTTTTTCGTTATTGTCGATGAAGTTTTGTGCGGCTCAAATGAATGGAATTAGATGAAATGATAATGAGTTATGTCGGAGGCGCTGTTGACATAGTGTTGGTAGATTTTTGTGGCCCATTTGAGTTGTTGGTCAGGGACCAGGGTATCGAGATATCTCATGATGCCTGAGCCAAACCACGCTGCAGTTCAAGATATGGCCCATTTGTTAACTAATTAAAATTAAATAAATATACACAATTGTGTAGGGACCTATTATGTTTGACCATTTTTTGATTAATTGTTGGTCACTTGGTGAGGTACATGAGATATGGCATGATACATGAGCCAAACTTGTGAACCCTGGTGAACCATAATGCTACAGTTATGGCCTTCAAAATTAGGTAACCGCCTCGTTTTACTCTTAAAGATAACGTTGTGTGCAGTTAAGAGATGAGACGTGTCTGGAGAGGACAATAATGATGTATTTTGAAAAATTGCGTCTCGAGACTGAAGAGGCGTGGTCTGCCAAGAGACTAGAAGTTTAGCACCATGCGCCATAAATGGACATTTATGGTTAATCTAACTACTCTACAAAAGGATGAGAAACTGACATACTTGCAATTACTCTTAATCAAACCAAAAGAATAAAGAAAATTTGCAGAGAGAAGAAGATTAAGAGATGGCTGAACCAAACCAACCTGCAGTTCAAGATGTTGTTGAAAATCAATCACCAGCATTAGAAAATGCAAAACAAGCAACTCATGCATTAACAAGTGAAGAGGCTGAGAGATTGATTTCTTATTTAGAACAAGAAATTCCAAATAAGAGGATGCAGGAAGAAGAAAATAGGAGACAGGAAGAATTTGATAGGCAAAGGATTGAGAACGAAGAAGAGTACCAGTTTTGGATCAGAAAATATGAGGCAAGATGCGCAAGGAAGAGGAGAGAAAGGCAAGAAATTCTAGAGAGACTTGAACGTCATTGGATTAATATAAGAATTTCCACAGAAAGTGAAAGTGATGAGGAAGGTGGAGAAGCATTAGAATTTGATGAGGATGATAGCAGCGGTGTATCTAATGATCCATAAAAAAAAGCCTCGAGAGAGAAAAAGATAGGAGAGAGATGATGCAGAAATGTATCTACTCTATTTGGCAGAGAAAGCTCAACCCAGGATATTTTCTCGTACCATGTCTGAACCCCTGAACATGGATTCAGACGATGAGGAGATACCAGGGATGGATGTAGATGGCAATCCTATTGCAACAGAGGTTTAGGAAGAAGAAAATAAAGGATCATAAGATGATGAGGATGGAGGTTATATTCCTGCAGCTTCTACCAGCACTGATAACGGCGTAGACTTCCCCTATGAAGAAGAGGGCTTTAACACCAACGATGAAGATGATTAGTGGTGATCATATGAAGAGCATTGGGAAAATCTTTTTAGGAAGACTTAGGAGGATTGCATTCCTTGAAGTATTAAGATCATCTTCATGAAAATTCACAAAGATTTTTCTAATGTGTGTAGTTGTTGGTGTGTTGGAACTAAAGGAGAGGTCTAGTCTTCTGTTATACATCTTCTAATGCATGGTAAGTGTTTTTTTTGGGTTTTTTTTTATTTCAGCGCAAGGTTTGATCTTGTAAAGGTGTTATTTTGCTGTTGACAAAGATCAAAGTCGGTAGTAGTAGTGGTAGGTATTTTGCTGGTACTTGTTATGGAGGTTATGTAAGTGCAGCATGCATAATCAGGGAATTTTGCATGTCGGACGACATCGGAGTTGGTTGTTCAGGTGTAAGTCGAACTGGAATTGATAGTGTGTCTAGTTTTTTTGCTTATGGATTTGATTGTTGAACTGGTGTTGGCCGTAACAAAAATTGTAAATGGAACTACTTAGTAATTAGCGGTCTGATCTGTAATGGTGATGGTGTTTGTAAATGTGGTTAATGAAATTGCAATTGTTTCATTTTTAGGTTTCTCTTTGTGATTTCTAATGAAAGGAACAATGGTATGTTAAGTTGTGATATGTTGAAACAAAATACGCATTATTATCTATCCAGTCTAATTCACTTGATGGAGAGGCATATACACACCTAGTCTGAGTCGACAATCTGGCGAAACATAGAGATGTTCATACTTCATAATCACCATAAGAAATTGTACCATTCAATAAATATACACAAGGGTTCTGATTTTATTTTTCTTATTGACCTTATTTGTTTGACCTATTATGTTTGACCATTTTTTGATTTTAATTGTTGGTCAGGGACTTGAGATATGGCATGATACATGAGCCAAACCATGCTACAGTTCAATATATGGCACATCTGTTAACTAATTAATCAATTATGTCAGGAATACATTAGTATTCTGATTAATCAAATCAAGATATTGCAATACACCAGCGTCACATAATGCCTGTCAACAAGTGCTGGCTCTTCCAGATCTGCAAACTCGTAAACCCTGGTAAACCGTGCATGATCAACAAGTGCTGGTGTCTATGAATTTTCAAAAAAAAAAATTATGATTGTAGTAATAGTAGTAGGAAAAATTGCATCTGAAATTCAATAAGGAAGGACTATTTTGTTAAATAAGGAAGGCAAAATTTTAATTTTAACAAGTGTACTATCTCATTGATATGAATGCTTAACGTGTCAGGATATTTAGAGATTTCTTTAGGGTTTCAGCAAGATTATAGGAGTCTAATTAGAACTGAAAATCAGTAGTCTAATCCTACATTCCTAATGCAATATTTTTCTGTTGGGTCTCGCAAAATCCGCAAAATCGCACTTTCCATATATCACCTTGATTTTCGTTTGTTATATTCATGGTAAACATAACCCACACACTATATTTAGATTTGCATACTAGATATGTGTAGAAAAAAAACACTATATTTGGCTAGATTTGGATCCTAGAAATAAGAAACTAGATCCCTCGTTCATAAGTAAAAGAAAGAAGGAATTGAGAGGATGATTTCTGAACCTCTCTCATGCGTTTTTTTTTTCTCTCCAAAGGCGATTTTTCTAGGGTTTGAAACTTTTTCTTGTTTTTCCTTCATCCTTGATCATCTTTTGGTAATTTAGGATGGGGGAAAACCCTGTTTCTTCCACGCAATCTAAAGGGGTTCATAAGGCTACGTTTGCTGATTTAGTCAAGGGGAAAAAACCCTATATGTTAACAGATTCTGATTTGTTATCCCTTCCAGAGGCGTCTTCATACCTTGAAGAACCAGCGTTAGTTTTACCTTTAGAACTAACAAAAGAAGGGAGGGATATTTTCCAGTTTAGTCTCATTGGAAGACTGAACTTTAAAGGTTTGAAACTTAATGAGGTACAAAAAAGCTTGGAAGAACAATGGGGTTTTGGTGATGGTAGATGCAAGCTTGTTCCTATGACTAAGGGGTTTTTTCATCATCAAGTTGATTTCTGCGGAAGATAAAGAGCGTGTATGGCATGGTGATTCATGGAAGGTTCAGAACCAAACCCTTAGGGTTATGATTATTTACCCTAATTTTGATCCTGAAAAGCAAACCACGTCTCATGCTACAGTTTGGGTGAGTTTCCCTGGCTTATACATTGAATTATGGACAAAAAAAATTCTTCTATCTATTGCAAAAATTCTTGGTAAACCAATTGCTATAGACCAGAAAACGTTGGATCATGATGGTGGTAATTATGCTGCTGTTCTTATTGACATTGATTTTGCAAAAGAGATTCCTAAAATAATATATCTTACAGCCAATGGTAAGGAGTTCTGGCAATATGTGGAAGTTCAAGATATGGAGAATGTTAAGTTTTGTTCTCATTGCAAATTTATGGGTCATAAATTTGAGAACTGTCAGGCAGCTCGTAAGATATTAGGGAATTCAGTTATGGATGGGAAACGTGTTTTGAATGATACAGGATAGCAATCCAAAAAACAAAAAAAGGTGGCAAGTTAAAAAACCTCAAACTGACGATATTATTTCCCATGCAAACCATGCAGATAACGTCAGTAAAGAAGTTCAAAGAAATATGGTGAGTAATGGTAATGATAATGAGGTTATTGATCAGGCTGGGAAGGAGATCATTGATCTAGTTCATGAGAATGCTGAAGCTAAGAAGTTGGAGGAGCAACTAGATAAAGCCTTTATTGTTTATCGTGAGGCACAACTCCATTTGATCAGGTGTAAGAATGCATTGCATCAAAAGCATACGTTGTTATACGTAAAGTTGCAAGTTCTGGGAGTTTGGATTCATTGTCTGGGACTAAGAATGATACAGCTCCAGTGCCAAACCAAAACTCTGAACACAATTCCGTGTCTAAGCAAAACTTGGACGGCACGTCAGTTGTGGATTTGGAAGGAATATCCGGAAATCCTAATATGGCAGGAAACGTGTT
The DNA here is from genome assembly GCF_003573695.1 of Papaver somniferum. Classification (NCBI taxonomy): domain Eukaryota; kingdom Viridiplantae; phylum Streptophyta; class Magnoliopsida; order Ranunculales; family Papaveraceae; genus Papaver; species Papaver somniferum. The sequence goes on from NC_039361.1 coordinate 92,660,414, forward strand.
TAGTTCTAAATCTGGAAATTCCGTGTCAGTGAACAAGTCTTAAAATATGTCCGTGTCTAAGCAAACTCAAGTGGATAGACAGTCCGTGTACAACAAGGATTTGGAGTTTGCTGATCGTACAGATTTGCCCGTATCCAAACAAACAACAGCAACTCATATTCAGGACGTGGCTGATTTGGATACTTCTTCAAAGCCTGAATCTATAACCAAGAGTAAGTCCAAGCAAACTGATCTTCAGGCCGTGACTGCTTCTATTTCTAAACAAGGATCATCTAAAGAGGATTGGAAAACAGTAAAGAGTAAGAGCTCTCCAACCAAAGGTACTCCTTTTAAATTTAAATCTTTTGAAACTACTTCTGTGGATGAGATTTTTCAAACAGAATTAATGGTAAATAACAAGTATGGTGCCCTAGAATTTGAGTTAGGCCTTGCTAACGTTTCTAGTGAGGTTTTGGTGGAGGAGGAACAAGATGATTCTAGTGACTCGGCCAATAGTATGGGTTCGAAAGATTGGGGTGAAGTTGATGCAGATATTCTAGCCAGGAAGCAAGCTAGAAAAGTGGCCAAGAAAGCTGCCAAGATCATGGCTATGAATTCAAAGTATAATGAGGACAGTCCAAGCCGTGAGCATAACAAGGATATTCAAGCAGGGTTGGAGGAAAATGTTTTTGATATGGGTAATATTTTGTCTAGGGAGGAATTAGAGGAAGCAAGTACTATTCAGATTGATGAAGTGCGTGCTAAATTCATTAGAGATCCAGCCTTTAGACAAGATTATTTCAAGGAAAAAAAAAGAGCAAATGGATAGAATGTCATCTAAGAAGAAAGCTCAATCTCCTATTAAGCTTGTTCCAGGTGGTAATTATACTTTAGAAGAAAATGAAGAGGATTATGGCTATGATGATTATGAAGATGAATACAAGGAGCCCTATGATTTAACTCAAATAATTGATGATCTCATTCCCAAGAAGAAGAATTTTAGAGTTGGACGACGAAAACGTTTTTGATTTCCTAGTTCTCTTCTTTATGCTAATCTTTTAATGTTTAGGAGCTTATTTTATGAGTTTTTTAGAGTTTTTTTCTCCCCTTTGGTTTATGGGGGTGGGGAGGTCTAGAACCTCCCATTTTGTAATTCTTGTGATTACGTTTTTTTGCTTTAATAAACCATTTTCACCTAGCAAAAAAAAAAAAAAAGTCTTGTTAATAATGATCCGCCTCCTCCGAAGGGCTTTGCTTCATGGGATGACTTTGTGGAAAGCATTGGTGATATACTAGAAGAGTATGTCGATGAAGAATGGGAATTAGTTCATATTAAAAAAATGATCCATATTGAAAATGATCCTCCTCCTAAGGGTTTTGCTTCTTGAGATGCATTTGAGAAAAGATATGGTGAACATTTGGATAATGATTACAATGAATAAGAACATGGGAAGCCACCAAGACAAGCAAATTTATGGCTTGGCACTCGGCATTGACTAAATTCAAGTTTTTTACGTTATTTTTAGTATGCTAATTTTATTAATGTGTAAGCAAAATTATGTAGCAATCAAAGGCCTACTGTTCAATTGTGCTCTCAATTCTGATTTTTTTTTTTGGTTAAGTTTGTCAGATTTGGCATTTCAATTTATGAAAATTTTGGTTATATTTTTCAACTCTGATACAAGACTCAATATACAGTCCCTATCATATTCATGATCCTATCACTTTAACAGCAAAGCCAAAAAAAAAACATGGTTAACCCTAACTCTTCATATCCAAATCTCTAAACCAAGCCCCCTTAAACACATTACTCGTTCATTCTGTTTTGTCAAAAGATTGATATCCCAACAGATGAACAATGGACAAAAATTAAACAACGCATGCACTTGGAATCTAAAGAAAATGTTGCATCTGTAAATATTAAACATTCACAAAAAGTATACTTCCAAGAAGCTTTGCAAACAGACTAATTAAACATCCAAAAATAAATAAAATAAGATACACTAATAACACAAAAAAAAGACATATATATATATATATATATATATACAACTAAACAAAAGATGATGGATCAAGATGTGATTGAATACCATTCTTGCATAGCAGAACCATGAAAATAAAGGACTAGAGTTAGAATCCCCTTCTTCTTCACTGCTGTTGTCGACAATCATAACCACATATTTGTATGTCCAATCATCATCATCAACATCAACATCATCGTCTTCATCTTCCTCCTCAAGCGCTGGCCCAAACCAAAAGAAGTGTTCTGGATCATCGTCATCCTTATCATCATAATCATCATCCTCTTTACCGTCCTCCTCTTCTTCATCGACAACAGCATCATAATCATCATCCTCTTCAACTCCAAAAAAAGGAACAACCTTGCAACCAAAATAACCAACAATCTCTTTGTCTTCATCAAGAAGAAGAAATCAGAAGGAAGTTATTACTAGAGCAGTCATTTTTTCTGGTTTGATACTAAAACTTTCAGTTTTTGATACTGAAACCCTAGGTTCAGTTTAGAGAGAGACTTGGAAAGAAAAGGCCGAGTAGTACTTTCCTAGTCTCCCTTGCTCGTGTTTTATACAGTGACACGCGTTTTCACTTTAATATTCAACCTCTAGCTTAGCCACGTACAAGCATGATAACTTGGCTAATAAACAAGTATAACTTTGGAAAATAAATAAATACAGTATGATAATATAAAATAAAAAAATTGGGTGGAAAAATAACATCAAGGAATTTAACTTGGAAGAAATATAAATTGAAATAAATAAAAATGGAAAATTAGCATTAAGCAATTTGTCTCGGTGGAAATACTCCCCGAAAACTTAGATTTGAACGAAAAATTCTTGCTAAGATCGTGACATCGAAATAAACAAAAATTGGTTTAGAAGCTCGTCCAAGAGCGACATCGGTAAAAATTGAAAATTACCAGATCGTGACATCGAAATATAAATTGGTTTACAATCTCGTCCATGAGTCATTGGTGGAGATATTCCCCGTAAACTTAGATTTGGACGATAAATACTTGCTAAGATCGTGACATCGAAATATAAATTGGTTTACAAGCCCGTCCATGAGTGACATCGGTAAAAATAGAAAATTAAATCAATTTATCTCGGTGAAAATACTCCAGGGAAACTTAGATTTGGATGAAATATACTTGCTAAGATATCGTGACATTGAAATAAAAATCAGGGGTTTGGAAGCTCGTCAAGAGTGACATCGGTAAAAATGGAAAATTACCATCAATCAACTTATCTAGGCGTAAGAAAAAAGGAAAAAAGAAGGATACAAACAGCTTGGAGGTTATTCATGATGATGAAGAAACTTTTGTTGGGGACGTGGTTGATGAGGAGTTTGCTGCTAAGCTGGTGAAAGCTAAGCAGTTGGAGGCTGTTATGTCACAAGTCTAAGCTGATTTTGAATCTGTCTATGTTGAATTGACGAGAACTAAACAAGCACAGGCTTCAAAATCAGCCGTATTATTGAATGGAAAAGTAGGTGAAACTAATCCTTCAAATATGACAAGTTTGGTTGGAACTAGGATTCCTAAACCTGTTAGGATTGTGACTTCAACTCCAACTCCTCTTTGTGATCAGCTCACGGCTGGGGAGTTTATATTGAATAACAATAAATATAGTGCTCTTAATTCTATGCAAGATGTGGAGGAAAGCATAGCTGATGCAAAGTTTAGGGCTGAACAAGAAGTAAAGAGAATACGCATGCTATCCATGCATAAATTGTGAATACTACAGCTGGTAGGAATACTTCTTTAGAACAATTTCTGAATCCGCTTCTCTTCAGGACTCTAATGTCCGTGTTGGTGTTGAACAAGGAAGTTCACCAGGAGTGAACTCTGGCGTTGCTTCTATAGTTGGTAAGGCCTCTAAATCTGGTTTTTAATGCGTGTTCTCTATTGGAACATTAATGGCATTGCACGGGATGCAGCCAAAAATAAGTTAAGAGAGTTAATTCTTGAGTTTAAGCCAGATATTTTCTGTCTAGCTGAACCTAAGGTGCATTGTACCTTGCGTTTCTTACACAAATTATATGTAGCTGGTTATAAGAAGGAAGTTATTCATAATGCTGTTGATTCGTCTAAAGGTAACATATGGATTTTTTGGTCCATTGACATAGCTACGCCTGTAGTTATGAATACTAGTAGACAAGCTATTACCATTGCAACAGAGGGGGTGTGTGGTGTCCTTTGTTCATGCTAGCTGTTTTCAAGTCACGAGAAGAAGTTTGTGGCAACAACTTTCCTCAGTTGATATTAATACTCCTTGGTTGGTTATGGGTGATTTTAATTGTGTTCTTCGTAATGAGGAGAAAAAAGGAGGCAATCAACCACGTACTTCAGTCATCAATGATTTTAGTGATTGGATGGATGATAATAATCTTTTTGAAGCTGATTTTTTGGGTTCTAAATTCACTTGGTCTAATAGGCAATATGGTGTTCATAGAATCCTTTGTAAGCTGGATAGAGCTTTGATTAATGAGGCATGGCTATTAAGTATGAGAATTGGAGGTGTAAAGCTCTTCCCCGTGAAGTTTCCGACCATTCTACTCTTATTGGCTTTCCTTTTGTTAATACTAGACCGAAACGAGCTCCTTTTAGAGTTCAGAAGATGTGGTTTGCTCATTCTGATTTCATGAGAATGGTAAGTGATTGTTGGAATGCACCGGTTACAGGATCTCCTGCTTTTATTTTTCCTTTCAAGCTCAAGAGGTTAAAAGCTGCTATGAAGGATTGGAATTACATGTTTTTGGCAATATTTTTGCTAAGCTAAAACAAGCTGAATTGACTATGGAAGTGGCTCTTCGTATTTCGGATGAGGATCCAGAGGATATAACTAAGCTGAATTCTGCCAAGGAGGCTTCAGTTATTCTTCAGGAAATTCGTTCTCATCATGTTACTATGCTAAAGCAAAAATCACGTAATAAATGGCTTTTGGAGGGAGCTAGTAATACTTCTTTCTTTCATGCTAATATCAGAATGCGCAGGAGTAGTAATATGATTTCGGAGTTGGTGGATGATAATGGGGTGTTATTACTGATTGTGATCAAATTAGAGACTATACGGTTTCTTTTTTTGAGTCAAAGTTTAATGGTGATGAGTTGCCTATTGATGAGGAGCTTTTTAATTATGATCATAACATCATCTCGGTGGAGGATAGTCAGAGAATGGATGAAATTCCTACTATGGAGGAGATTAAGAATGCTGTTTTTGATTTGGGTGCGGATAGTGCGCCAGGGCCGGATGGTTTCTCTGGTTGTTTTTATAGGCATTGTTGGGACGTGGTGCAATATGACCTTGTCAGAGCTATCACGTACTGTTGGCAGCGGCAAATCATTCCTCATGGTGCTAATTCTAGTCTTATTATTCTTCTTGCCAAGGTTAGAGGAGCCAACACTCTTCGAAACTTTCGGCCTATTGGTCTTAGTAATTTTTTCTTTAAAATTTTTACTAAGATTTTAGCTACAAGACTAGGGAGTGTTCTTGATAATTTGGTTTCAGAAGAACAAGTTGCTTTCATGAAGGGGAGGAACATTCATGAAAACATTACTGTGGCGTCGGAGATGATCAATGATCTGAAAACCAAACGTAAGGATGGCAATTTGGGGTTGAAACTGGATATTACTCAAGCTTTTGACACGGTTAGTTGGTCATTTGTTTTAGAGGTTTTTCGAAGGTATGGTTTCTCTCAAAATTGGTGTTCTTGGATTTTGGCTATTCTTAACTCAGCAAGGATTTCTATTCTTCTTAATGGAAGTCCAGAGGGATTCTTCAAAATCAATAGAGGTCTTCGGCAAGGTGATCCTTTATCTCCTCTTTTTTGTTCTGATTGAAGATGTTCTTAGTAGAAATCTTACAAAGTTGTTTGCTGAGAAGATGATGACGCCTATGCTTTCCAAAAGAGGTATTTCTCCCACACATCTTTTCTTTGCTGATGACATTATGATTTTTTGTAAAGGCAATATGAAGAGTCTGCATAACCTTCTTGCTTTGCTTGGTAAATACCAAAGTGCCTCGGGCCAAACTGTCTGTCGTCAAAAGAGTAAGATTTATTATGGTGGTGGTTCTTTGAGTCGCTGTGGGACTATCACTAATTTACTGGGTATGGAAGTTACTACTTTTCCGGACAGGTATTTGGGAGTTCAAATTATGCCTGGAGCAGTTAAGTATCGTCACATTTGTAATGTGATAGAGAAAATTAAGAAACAACTTTCGGTTTGGAAAGGTAAGTTACTTTCTTTTCAAGATAGAGTTGTTCTTATCAATTCAGTGATAGCGAGTTATGCTATTCACAACATGGCGGTGTACAAATGGCCTAGAAATTTGTTCAACAGGCTGAAAGAGTTATTCGTAATTTTCTTTGGTCGGGTGATGCTGAGTTGCAAGGAAATTTGTTGTTGGATATCCAAAGGTTTGCTGTCCGTTGAAGGAAGGGGGTCTTGGTATAACCAGCATGGTTGTTACTAATAAGGCTCTTCTAATGAAGCTATGGTGGAGTATTCGTTCTTCTAACAAGAAATGGGCTCGTTTCTTATGGGCGAAATTTACTACTAAGCAGGGTAGTATAAAGCTTTATGGGGTGAATTCTTCTATTTTGCCGGGCATGAAACTGATTCATTCTATTGTTGACAAGAATACCAAGGTTCTAATTGGGGACGGGAGGTCTACATCTCTTTATTTTGATGTTTGGTATGGTAATGAGTGTATTGCTGATATGCTTAATGAAACTGACTTGGACAGAAATGTCAAGGTCAGTGATATTATTGTTAATAATGCTTGGATGATGCAGGGAGATCATATTCAGAATTTGGTCCGTGCGGGTGTGGATCTTTCAAATTTGCCTTTGTTACAAGGAGGGAATGATTGTAGAGTTTGGATGCCGGAGATGAATGGCCACTTTTCAGTCTCTTCAGCAAAGAATATCATTAGAAGGGCGTATCCAAAATCAGCAATTTATGGTCTTTTGTGGAGGAAAGAATTCATCCCAAATTGGCTGCTCAGAATTGGAAGATATGTCGTGAGGTTTGTGCAACTCAAGACAAGATCAGGAGTAGATTCAAAGTTGAAATGGCCAACAAATGTTACTTGTGCAACATGGAGGAAGAATCTTTGGAGCATATTATTTGGAGTTGTACGTTTGCAACTCAAATTTGGCAGTGGTGTTCAGGTTTGTTTAATCTAACACCTTATTATGATATTGTGAATTCATATAAATCAGCAAAGGGTAGAAGTAGAATTGTCAAAGATTTATGGCTTTTAGCTATTTTGGTGATTCGCTCGGAATTATGGCAAACAAGAAATATGGCATGTTTTCAGAATTCTTCTGTTAGCATTCATTTTTTTAAGAAGAGAGTGTTCTATTTGATTAGTGAATACGCTGGTCGTTTGAAGGGTTTCATGCATAATACTACAACGGACTTGGATCTTTTGAACTTTTTCCGTGTGATGCATAGGAAGGTTAAGCAGGTTCAGCCAATTGAGTGCTTTTGGAGTCCGCCAAATAGGGATGAAATTTTATTATGTTGTGATGGAGCAGCCAAAGGAAATCCGGGTATAGCTGGAGCTGGTGTTGTTGTTCGTGATGCTGATTGTAATTTTTTGGGTGCTATGAGTATTGGTTTGGGTTCTACTACTAATTTCTTAGCTGAACTTTATGGTATTATTGTTGGTTTGGAGTGGGCTATGAAGTGGAATGTTAAAAGAGTGGTTGTACGTTCTGATTCAATGGGAACAATTAAGACATTGACGGGTACAAATCTTCCTTGGTTTGTCAAGCACAGATGGAGAAGAATACAAAACAATTATGACTCTATTCGTTTTGTTCATACTTATCGTGAGGCTAATTTTGCAGAAGACAAGATGGCTAAAAGGGGATGTTATCTTCGTAATGGTGAAGGTTTAAATTATGATGAAAGGCCTGATTTCCTTTTGTCTTTAGAATTTCCTAATGTTGTTTATTTCAGATTCAAGTAGTTTGTAAGTTTTTGGGGTCTTCCGACCTCTTTTCTTATGAACACTTTGTACATATTGGTTATTCATTAATACAACATGGATTTAGCAAAAAAAAAATGGTGGAGATATTCCCCGTAAACTTATATTTAGATGATAAATACTTGCTAAGATCGTGACATTAAATTAAAAATTGGTTTACAAGCTTGTTCAAGGGTGACATCGGAAAAAATGGAAAATTACCATCAATCAATTTATCTTGGTGGAAATACTCTCGGAAACTTAGATCTGGATGAACTATACTCTCTAATATCGTGACATCGAAATAAAAATTGGTTTAGCTGAATAAGCCATGTCCAAGAGTGACATTGGTAAAAAACTTGGATATCGAGTCTTGTCGACGAAGCCAATCATACTCGATCGTGAATTCATTATGCCGACCAATCAAATAAACTAGTTACACCTGATAACCTAACATCCCCAAACATCCTTGCCAATATTTTCTGTTGACGGTCCGATACGACCAATAATGTGATATTATCGCACGGACATGATAAAATCATATATTATCGACCAGTATTTTAAAAAATAAATACTGATCAGTTCTTTTAATACAAATTTAATTGTAAGATCTATCTAGAATTGCTTATAAGAATATGAACTGGGATTTTAATCAAAAAAATTGCACCAAAAAGCATTTATGATCTTCCAAGGCACTAGCTAGTACTATATTAATAATTTATTATTTTTCTTCTAAGAATATGTGAATTGTGAGTAAAATAGTGCAATGTAGTTGACTAAGTAGTAAAGAAAAGATACTATTATATCCAGGGCACTAGTAACAAAGGAATTAGCTAGTACAATAATAAGTACTCCACTTTGCAGTGGTATTTTTTGATCTTTGATCATTTCTACTTTAACAATTTGTATAGAATATTCTATTGGGACCCTGTCCTAAATACCAGCCCCATCACTAAATACTAGGAGTATATATATGGACCAGTCCTATGATTGATTTTTGGATTTTAGGGGTACATTCCTATGGTAGTTGTACTTTGGGACTTCTTATTATTTGTGACTGAAAGAGAAGTATTATAACAAGAGTCTGTATTGTATACCCCACAAGATCTGATAACTTTTGGTCTTATCAAAAACAATAAAAAGTTGGTATAGCCTTCTCACACTTATTTTTTAATTAACTTTTTTTGGTAACAAGATATAAAGCAGAGAAAGAAAACAACCTAACGATATGCTTCTCACACTTTTGACTACCTAAACAAGTATTATTCTTAAATTTAGCAGTATCTTTGATCGGAGCAATAAAGCCTTTTTTTTTTTGAATTTATTAACATTTTAGTTTTGGTAAAATTTGGGACCATATTATTTAGAAATATATATATTACCTTAGATAAAAGTGGTTGATTGTATGGAGTAATTTTCTCTTAACAGGGTTACTAATAGGGTTATGTGTATTACCAGACCTTGTGTAGTATATTCTTTCCTTCAAAAGAAGTATTTTGTCAATCACCACGCTACTGCTTTTGTCAATCATCATTACGCTTCAGTTTCTCATAATTCACTTTCACTGATCTACGCAATGACAATGAGTATCTTATTTTTTGTGCGCATGCAAAAGAAGAAGATCTAGGTAGCCATAACGAGTATTTTTTTAATGAGTATCTTGTTGCTTTTTTGGGTACATGCAAAAGAAAAGATAGATCTTTTCGGTACTCCTCTCCTTCTATTTCTCCAAATACCAATATAGAAAAGATTATTTTTTGTTTCTAAAATGTCTGTCACATTGGGTTGGCTTGACCCAAATTTGGCATTGGTGCCAAGATCCCTTGTGGTCCAGTCTTTCCATAAATTATTGTTATATTTCTTCCATTTTGGTTGTGTATAAATTAAAATTAAAATCTGATAACTATCATAAGGGCTTATGTTATGTTATATAAGTTATATTACGGAAAACTGAATTGTGTTGACTCGACGAGTAAATTAAAATTGATTGATTAACAAACAAATATCAAGCAAAGAATTTGAACACAATGAGCATATATTAAAGAACCAATATTTCTATATTATTCATTCTAAAACTAAACGAAGTAAAATAATACCAACATCCTAAATAATTTTTCTTAAAAAATTAATCAAAATAAATAATTTCTAAAAACAAAAACCACATTATTCGAAAGTTTCTTTGATAATCTGCTCAACTAAAACCATCACATCTGGATCTGGTACTCGTGTTGCAGCGTTAGCAGGCTGTGCTGGAACTTCAAGTACCTTTTCTTCTAGAGGTGTCTCCCTGGGTATTTCTGGTGTGCCAGACACAGTTTCACCAACAGGCTCATTCGAAGGAATGGGAGCATGGACACCATCCATTTCAACAGAAGCAAGAAGAGTAAGATTGTCAACATGAGCTTGAACTTCAGCTAACAAGGGCATGCCAGGAACCTTACACACGCCATCAATAGTTATGGTGATCCTTAGATTTTTTGGTACAGCCATAACTATCTTTGGAATTGTTCTAATCCTCTCGGTATTGCTCTTATTGGAATTCATTTTTCTATCTTTTATGTTGGTGTGTATGCTGGTGTGGTTTGTACGACCTCTTTAATAATATATACTATATATATATATTAGAAAACCCCTAATTTTTTTTTAGGTCAGAAACATTATCTCCAATTACCTAATTTAGTTGTATTCCGCATATCACTCTCAAGTAAACAAAATATAACAGTTTCCATATCGATAAATATATGCTCATATACGCGTACAACACCACATTGATTTTAGTATATATATGATTTATCTAAATACGTAAAAATCCATATCGATAAATATATGCTCATATACGCGTACAACACCACATTGATTTTAGTATATATATATATATATGATTTATCTAAAAACAGAAAAATAGCACGAAAAATTGCGTAAACACAAAGCCATGCACAACAATTCCCTCCAGCCAAGCGCTATAACCATGTGTTAGGGCATTGCTCGGTTGAACCCACTAGCGTTGGTATGTCAAGTTAGTTGTCAATTTTAGTTGCCAAAATGCATTCTTGATTTAGCATACTTTCGGATTAGATTAGGTCTAAGAAGTTGAATCGAAGCTATCCTTAAAGGATGAAGATTGAAGACTACAAGAAGACATCAAAAAGTACTTCATCAACAAAGGTATGTGATTGATTTCATTTGGATTCATTTTCAATTCTACCGTTCTAATCTATCGAGATATATGCTCACTCTATGGAACAATTCCTATGACGGTAAATATACATTTATGTATATATACTTGAGGTTATTTGACTCATGACCTTGGTGACAATAACCTTTATCCCTGGAAAGGTTCTCATGTTAAAGTGAATGAGCTTACGAATTCGACGAGCCAAGAATCACTCAATTCTGAGTTATAACGATGAAGTTATGAGTGATTTAATAAAGTAATAATTATAAGTATAGCTGTAATTGTTACAGTTCATTAGTAGGAAACAATCCATGGACTGTTTGTAACGGTTCACGGACTTGGGCCCAATTACGTGACTAAAAGGCATTTTTGGTCAAGTTGGTGATGTTTCCTTATCTAGACAAGATGACTATTAATCCAAACATCTTTGATTACCATATTAAAGTTTTTGTGATTCCTTCCTAATTTAATTTGTGATTTATTCACATAAGTACAATTTTGCTAAATTAATTATTTCTTTAATTATTTTGGCAAGATTGTAACTTAGGAAAGACTCCCAAAATTAGGAGAGTCTTGAAAAAGGAAAATAGCTATGCTTAGTTTTCAAGTTACCTTTCACTATAAATAAAGGGTTCATGAGTGTTACCCGTTTTCATCCCCTTTGGAAAATTGGTGTAAGCTCATAAAGTTGTTTTCCATGTCTTCTGTTCTTCATGAACAAGAGTGAGATAAAAGTCTTTGTATCTGGGGATCACAAAACCGAGTTGGATTTAATCTTCGTGATTGATCATACAACTTGTAATCTAGGTTTTTCACCTCTTGTCTATTCTAAGGTTTTCTCTTCTAATATAAAACCATTCAAGAGTTGTTGATCATAAACCCTAGGTTTTGATAGATTTCAGTTTCCAATCGTATACCAACACTTATTAGTCGAAATCGGAGACTAGAAAGAAAACTTCGATTAAGGTATCTCATAAAAATCCTTAAGAAGTTTTAAACAGGATATCTCTAGATTTATTCTACTTGTTCTTGTTGTAGAATAATTATGTTTCTCTTCCATTATTGAAGAGTGTAATAATCCCTACTCTACAAGTTTGTTTTGATATTACTTTTACCTAGTAATTGTTTTTATCAAAATAAACACAAGATTTCCAAAACCTTGATTCACATCTAAATGGATATCAAACCGGTGTTTTGTGTAAACAAAATATCGAATCATATCAATCGTGTTGTTTTATCTTCTAAAGAGAGCCTTGGGTTCTGCTAGAAGATTTACAAGAAGAATTCCTAAAGACAATCGGTGTTGTGCTAGGAGTTCTAATTGTGCTGAAGCAGTTATTACATCTAGTCCGAATAGGTAGTAGGAAATTGGTGTAACAACTTATTATCAGTGTGTGTTTATTATGGACTAGGTCCCTGGGTTTTTCTGCATATGCGGTTTCCTTGTTAACAAAATTTCTGTATTATATTATTTATCTTTATAATTGAAATATCACAGGTTGTGCGTAAGTCCAATCAATTGGGAATCCGAGCTTTGGTTTTTGACTAAATTAATTGACACTTGGATATTGGTTTTTGATACCGTCCAAGTTATTTCTTATATTCAATCGGGCTTGCAAATTTCTATTTATTTGATTGCGGATTGAATTGAGAAATTGAGATATAACTCTTTGATATACTTTTCTTAAGATTGAGTCTGACCGTCTAGTTGATTCTCTTGAAAGTATATTGGAGTTAGTCCATACAGATTTCCAAACGAATTATTGGGTGTTGTTGTTAGACCCCCGATTTTTCAATTGGTATCACAGAAGGCAAACACGCTAAGACCTCATAAGTCTGTGTTTGTAGCAATTTGATTCTATGGAAAGTGGTGATATCTCTATAAATGTACCGCCAGTATTCGATGGCACGAACTGTTTACGGTGGAAAATTGCTATGCGTTCTTTTATTCAAGCGCAAGATTTTAAATCATGGGTTCGTATTGTTAATGGCTAAAATCCTCCATTAGCTACATTAGACGGTGTAACTGTTGCAAAGGATATTGGTGATTACGATGATCTTGAGATTCTTGCTGCAAAGCAAAATTCTGATGGATTAAATGCTATCATCCATGCCATTACCCCAGATCTTCAGCACCACGTGACCACGCGTAATAATTCTAAAGATGCTTGGGATATATTGGAAACCGTATTCGAAGGGAATGCCACAGAGAAAGAAGCAAGGCTTCAAAATCTAGCTTCTGAATGGGAAAACCTTCGCATGTCTGATGATGAAACCTTTGATGAGTTTAACCAAAGACTTTCTCAAATAGTTAACTCCCAATTTTTGTTAGGAAGAACTATTCCAGAGAAAGTTATTGTGTGAAAAATTCTCAGGTCTCTACCATCAAGATACGAGTCTAAGAAACATGACATTGAAGAAGAAAACGATCTTTCTACACTCTCCAGAAATACTCTTGTTGGAAAGTTAAAGATCTTTGATAATGAACACGCATCTAGAAAAGAGGTGATTTCTCTTAAAGATGGAAACAATTCTGAATCCTCTAAGGATAAATCTGGTTCGCAAGATACTAAGGATGTTACTCCACGACAATTTAGAAAATTCTTGATAGACAGGAAAAAGAGTTTTTCTAAAGGTGCAACATCTCCTAATGATGATGTACAATGCTATAACTGTCGTGGTTTCGGGCACTTGTCTTCAGTATGTCCTAGCTGGAGTCGTAGACAATCGACATATGCAGCAGCTATACCTACTCTTGATGATGGAGCTGAATATTATAATCCCCAAGAGCTCGCATGCGAGGTTTCATTAGCTTCTGGAAAAATTCTTTCGGGTACTGATTCTGATGAAGAAGTGTTCCATGTTGATCCAGTTGCTAATAATCTTCTTAAAGAATGTCATCGAAAACTCTCGGAAGCTGAAAATACCATTTTCAGTGAGAAAGTTAAATATGACAGACTTCGTAGTCGGAATAAAGACTTGCAAGACCAACTTGATTCTAGTGGTGCAATAGATTATCTCAATGAAATATGAAAGCTTAAAGAAGAAATTGCCGAAGGGCGAGATCGGGAAATTACTCTTCAAACAAAGTTAGATAACTTGGAGAACATTGAGATGAACTTGTTATTTGATTCGGAGCGAGAAGATCTCAAATTTAAATATGAATCATCCAAGAATGATCTAGTTATTGCACTTGAAAAGGTCAAAAGGTTGGAAGAAGAAAACTCGAGCTTAGATAAATTAACCTCAATATTGGGAGCATGTAAAATTCATCGTGATACACGAGGATTGGGCTATGAAGGAAGAGACACTCCTGGTATTTGCAAAGAGGTAAAATTTGTCAGAGTGAAAGTTTCTTCTCAACCAAAACCTTCCACGGTTGACAAAAGTGAAGTATCTCTGCCAACTGCCGATGACGAAAAGAGGAAATTCTGTCAAGCTCCAAAGCAAGCACATACACATTCAGGTAACACTAAACATAACTTTTTCCACTCTACTAAACATTGCTTCTATTGTGGAAAACCAGGTCACCTGCAAAGGAATTGCAAATTTCTTAAACAAGATAAAACCATATATGATTCTATTAAGATGACAAGATCGAATGTTCCAAACTGGAGAAATACTGAGTCTCATAATTTCAGTTCTTTTAGTATTCCCTCAAAGAAGTTTCATAATTATATTGGGGAGAAAAAGAAATACGTTGCTCCAAAATCTACTCAGAAATGGGTACCAAAGAAGAGCAATAAAGCAACAAGTAATATTAAGAAGGATCTCCCAAACAAGAGTTCGACAATGGATAACATCTTAAAAAGGTACGGAACAGTTACTGAAAGTTTCAAGGAAGTTGTTAAATTTCTAGATTCCATGCACGATTTTGTTTCGAATACCTGTGGTGAGCAAGATTTTGTTCACCTCAACATAACCTGATTGTGTTGGAAGTGCATCGTCACCAAGAAGCCCTAGTAAATGCGGTGAGGATTGCAAACGAATCGGGGCGCACATATTGTGTTTGGTAATTTTTGAATATGTGGAACAATTTTTTGTTACGAGCTGAGTCTAACTCGCTTACATATCTCTCGAAATATGTGTTGGTAAGCTTTTTCTTTGGCCAAGTTTATCTTTACCTAGTGATGAAAGTCATGACAAGTTTAAATCACTTTGAAAATTGCTTACCTTGACGAAAATAGTTTGTGAATAACAACTATATAATAATGTCCTCTAAGAATGTTTCAATGATTGAAATGAGAGTTTAGATTATATAACCAATGATGGATATAAGCATTGTATGGCAACACATATATGTATAAGTTCTTTTTCCTTGAACCGAAGTTTGCAAACTTTGTTAATCAAGAGAACCGGAACAAGAGCTGTGAACTCAGTCCGCGAACTAGCGGAAGTTCTCGACCGGGAAAAATCTGCTGGAGTTTGAGAACTCCTTCCGGGAACTTAAGTCTGCGAACTAAGTCTGCGAACTTAAGTTGGTTATATCTAAAGACGATTGTTTGTGAACTCATTTATATTAACTATGGAATGAAAAATGCAAACCGTGGCTATAAAGTTCATGAACCGATTCGAGTGAATCAAATCGTTTTTGCTTCGATTGTGTCTTGTGTAGTTACATAAGATTTCCTTGCAATTGAACAACTCTCTAACTAGTTCATTGGAGTCATTTGAACTAGTTATGCTGAAGAAGAATATGGTTAAATACCACGCATATGATTCTTAATTACCTAACTTGATGTGTGATTGAAATTCTTATGTATCACAGGTTAGGTTATTCTTCCTTCTTAGCATATCAATTCTTGTTTGTACGAGTGCTTATCTTAGAAAAGATGATCACATGAGAGACTAGTTCACAATACATGTGATCACATGATCACTTGTATACTAGTGCTTATCTTAAATATCACAATACATGATCTTCATGATTATATATTGTGTATTGTTACCATGAGATAGTTATAGTGTTTCTAGTAACATAATCTCATGAGAGACTTTCAATGATTGGTTCTTAACTCGTATCTCCTTGTAGGGTTTCTTAAATCCAATATATAAATCCTTATCTCTGGAATAAGGTCACTCTTGTTTTTCTTTCGGGAATGACATCTTACGGGGGAGAATTCTTAAATGAACTTGTGCTTAATTGCTATATCTTTGAGGGGAGAAGCGGTTGTGGAACATGTAAGGGTTAATTTGTATCTTAATAAACTCCTTGATGAAGTCACTAAGTTCCAACTTTGTGATATCATCTAAAGTAAAGTTGATATGTTTTTCCTTTGGTCAAGAAGTTCCTCTATGAAAATTTCATTAGGATCTCACCAGTCTTCGTACCTTTGCCAATTTATATTGACAAAAGGGGGAGAATTATTTTGTAGTTCACACTACATGTACATATGGTTCATGGATCATTATGTAAGGGGGAGTGGTTTTCATTGTGAGATGAAGTATTGACTAAGGGGGAGTGATATACATCACCGTAGTATTATTGTCAAAGTTGTGATACAATTGAACTTTGATGCTGTGTAATAATACTATGATGGATCTTCAACAAGTACAGGATGAATACACGCATAGTTGAAGAACCAAGGAAATCAAGCATGTTAGGTTTTGGAGCTTAATGCTTTTATTTGTTTAAATCCATATGTAAAATGGTTTTGTCACTAAAATTGGCAAAGGGGGAGATTGTTAGCGCATTGCTCAGTTAAACCCACTAGCGTTGGTATGTCAAGTTAGTTGTCAATTTTAGTTTCCAAAGTGCATTCTTGATGTAGCATACTTTCGGACTAGATTAGGTCTAAGAAGTTGAACCGAAGCTATCCTTAAAGGATGAAGATTGAAAACTACAAGAAGACATCAACAAGTAATAAATCAACTAAGGTATGTGATTGTTTTCATTTGGATTCATGTTCAATTCTACCTTTCTAATCTATCGAGATATATTCTCACTCTATGGAACAATTCCTTTGACGGTAAATGTACATTAATGTATATATACTTGAGGTTATTTGACTCATGACCTTGGTGAAAATAACCTTTATCCCTGGAAAGGTTCTCATGTTATAGTGAATGAGCTTACGAATTCAACGAGCCAAGAATCACTCAACTCCGAGTTATAACGATGAAGTTATGAGTCATTTATTAAAGTAACAATTATAAGTGTTGCTGTAATTGTTACAGTTCGTTAGTAGGAAACAATCCATGGACTGTTTGTAACGGTTCACGGACTTGGGCCCAATTACGTGACTAAAAGGCATTTTTGGTCAAGTTGATGATGTTTCCTTATCTAGGCAAGATGGCTATTACTCCAAACATCTTTGATTACCATATTAAAGTGTTTGTGATTCCTTCCTAATTTAATTTGTGATTTATTCACATAAATATAATTTTGCTAAATTAATTATTTCTTTAATTATTTCGGCAAGATTGTAACTTAGGAAAGACTCCAAAAATTAGGAGAGTCTTTAAAAAAGGAAAATAGCTATACTTAGCTTTCAAGCTACCTTTCACTATAAATAAAGGGTTCATGAGTGTTACACGTTTTCATCCCCTTTGGAAATTTGGTGTAAGCTCATAAGGTTGTTTTCCATGTCTTCTGTTCTTCGTGAACAAGAGTGAAAGCCGAGTTGGATTTAATCTTCGTGATTGATCATACAACTTGTAGTCTAGGTCTTTCACCTCTTGTATATTCTAAGGTTTTATCTTCTGATATAAAACCATTCAAGAGTTGTTGATCATAAACCCTAGGTTTTGATAGACTTCAGTTTTCGATCGTATATCAACACTTGTTAGTCGAAATTGGAGACTAGAAAGAAAATTTCGATTAAGGTATCTCGTAAAAATCCTTAAGAAGTTTTAAACAGGATATCTCTAGATTTATTCTAGTTTTTCTTGTTGTAGAATAATTAGGTTTCTCTTCCATTACTGAAGAGTGTAATAATCCCTAATCTACAAGTTTGTTTTGATATTACTTTTACCTAGTAATTGTTTTTATCAAAATAAACACAAGATTTCCAAAAACTTGATTCACATCTAAAGGGAAATCAAACCGGTGTTTTGTGCAAACAAAATATCGAATCATATCAATCGTGTTGTTGTATCTTCTAAAGAGAGCCTTGGGTTCTGCTAGAAGATTTACAAGAAGAATTCCTAAAGACAATCGGTGTTGTGCTAGGAGTTCTAATTGTGCTGAAGTAGTTATTACATCTAGTCCGAATAGGTAGTAGGAAATTGGTGTAACAACTTATAATCAGTGTGTGTTTATTCTGGACTAGGTCCGGGGTTTTTCTATATTTGCAGTTTCCCCGTTAACAAAATTTCTGGTGTTTGTGTTATTTCTTTTTCGCATTTATTGTTTATCTTTATAATTGAAATATCACAGGTTGTGCATAAGTTCAATCAATTGGGAATCCAACCTTTGGTTATTTATTAAATTGATTCCCACTTGGATATTGGTTTTTGATAACGTCCAAGTTATTTCTTATATTCTTTCGGGCTCGCAAATTCCTATTTATTTGATTGCGAATTGAATTGAGATATAACTCTTTGATATACTTTTCTTAAGATTGAGTATGACTGTCTAGTTGATTCTCTTGAAAGTATATTGGAGTTAGTCCATACAGATTTCCAAGCGAATTATTGGGTGTGGTTGTTAGACCTCCGCTTCAAATTCTCTTATGGCTTTCGTATATTGGTCAACACCATAAATTACATATATGATTGGCAATAGCAATATGTATTGGGATCATTTGTTTTTCTTCAAAAGATTAATATACTATGGTCGTAACCCTAATTTCTTGTCTTCAAAAGATTAATATACTATCCTAATTTTTAAATTTGCAATGAACACATAAATAAAATGTTGATAAACTGGAATAAATCTCACACAAACACGTGAAAATCCGTTTCTTGTTTGGATCATGAATTTTTAAAGAAGGCATGCCGATTAAGGATGCGACCATTGTCCAAACGGTGTAATGGTTCGCACCCCTTCGTATTACGGGGTACATTAACCGCATAGATTTTGAAACACCAAAAGAGTTGAAAATTCCAACAGGTGTGTTGTGTGGGGACACATATTGCATCCATTGGATGACTATATAAGCTTTACTCGTATCTGCTAATAACATTCAACAAAAACGAAATCCTAAATGCTTCTACATTTAAAAAAAAAATATTTCACCAATAATAGTAATGGAAATGTTGCCGGATTTAACTCCCGAGATGCTACACCTCCTCCCAAGTACAAAAAGTATTTTGGCAAGCAAATGTGTATGCAAAGAGTGGAATTCTATCCTTGCGGACAAAAGAATTGGACTCCTTTTCGGTTTCACTCGAAAAGTGAGAGAAGAAAAAGTTACGAAACTCTTCTACAGAGAATAAATTGAGGAAGAAGATTACTACACGATGATGAGAGATTTCTATCTGATGTTATTTGGAAACAATGGTACCTGGAATGTTATTCAATCCTATGATGAAAACATGTCACACCCAATCGTTGGATCTTGTAATGGTTTAGTATGTTTTTATGTTTCACACCACGGCATACAAGATCCTATTTATATTATGAATCCAACAACGGGTGAGCACCTCCATCTGTCACAAATATGCGATCCAACACCAAGGACACAAATTAGTTGGGATCGACAATACGTCGTAGGGGGTTTCGGCTATTGTGAACATACCGGTGAATACAAATTAATTCGAATTCAAGTGGAATGTAAAGTGGACGTACACACTCTAGGCGACAACGGGGGATGGAGGAACATCAGAGATTTTCCTTTTACTTTTTGGGATTCAGGTGTGTACGCACATGGTTGTATTTTTTGGATAAATCATTATTTTTATGACAATATTCAGATAGTATCTTTCAATTTGGACAATGATACATTCCAGTCACATTCGCCACCCCCGCATCATATTTATGAGAATGGTGGTTTCAGTACTCAAGGACTTGGAATGGTCTTGTCTGGAGATCGCCTTTTATTTTACAACATTCACGATATTTATGATCTCCGGATTGATTTTTAGGCACCCATTTCCGATAATGCTATTCATGCACGGGCACCCGGTGTAGAATGGAATTGGGAACTTAAGAGGAGCATTATCGTGGAAGAGCCTTCGAATCTATGGTGTCCGCCTTATAAGCTGGTAGCCTTGGGAAAGAACAACGACATCCTATTGAAAAACAACCGTTGTTTAGCACGTTATAATGAACTCACCAGAACTTTGACAGAAATAGGGGAGACAAGGTGGCCGGTAAAGGTTAGAGTTATTCCTCAAATGAGGAGCGCCATCTCGTTGAGTAATTTTGGAGGACAATCGGAAACATGTACTGACGATGTCCATGACACAAACATATTCCTTGTGTAGTTTTTTTTTTATTAGAGTAATGTAGTTTGGTGTTCAATATATATATATATATATATTTTTTTTTTAATAATACTATTTCTCATCTTTGATTATTTTTTTCGTATCTTGTCTAGACTAAAGTTGTTTTTGAAATTTGAAGAATCGGACTTGGTCTTCTTTTGGGTAGTAATGGTTGGTATTTTATTTAATGGAGTTAATGCTTTTAAACATATTACCGACGAGTTTAGAGGGGGACTTTCTTTTTATGGTGGTTTTATGGTGGTCAATTTGGTATAGAGGGAGACATTTCTCTATTTCAGTTGTATTTATGGTTATAAATTTTGCGAAACTATAGGGAGACATAAAAGTAAATCCGAGAGAGAAAAAGAAAAAAGTAAAAAGAAGTGAGAATTTGAGATGCAAAAGGTATAAGTGATTGATAGATAAATCAATGATGATATTCTTGAGAATGCACATGAATGAAAAAGATTTTGTAACTGATGGGGGGATTTGAGAAGTCGAAAAAAAAATGTTGATTAAGTGACTAATCAGGATTCTTTTGGTAGACGAATAGATTTGAAACTGGTGTTTGACGCCAAAACACAGAACCAGAACATAAATGGGCAAAACAAATTAGAGACATGTAACACATCATTTTAACTTCTAGAATTCTGTTATTACGTCTTTTTTATTAATAAATAACTAAGAAACATTAGAAATACTGATCAACAATAAACCTATTTTGGCAATATAGTCTCTTTTTGAATCATGAACTTTAAATGCCACGTCCTAGTCGTTAATATCAAGAAAAAATTGATCTTGAAGACGATCAACTCGCTCTTGAAGTATATTCACCTGTTGTTGCAGACCAAAAAAATCACGATCAAAGAGAAAACAACATCTACTCTCCCAATGCACCAATTCCACACAATTCTCATCGACAGAAAATGCATTAATCTTATGCAAACGCCAATAATATGCATGCTTCCTCATGCAGATTATGAACACGCTGAGTCTAGGCTGAAGAACTCGTACATCGTAGTCTGAGATCTTAAAATCGTCTTTTAGGGTTCTTCTTAATGAATTGTACTCAACAGTTTTAGGACCCATAGCAATAAATTGGTAGCAATATTTTGTGCAGTTTATTATGATCGAAAAGGAAGAGCGGTTGGTAGCAGGGGAGAAGAAAAGCTCCTTGTATTGACAATTAGACATGGTGGCCTAAAAAAATTAGGTTGATTTATTTATTAAGTTCTTTATGTTCCAAAACTACATCCGATTAAAAAGGAAATTAGATAAAGATGAAATATTCATTCCATATATATATCTCATTATCTATTTTCTGCCATATTTATATATAGTGATACATAAATTGAAATATTCGATGTTCTTTATCCAAAAAATGTAGGGGCTAAAAGAGAGATACATTATGGTACCATTAACCCATATTTGTAGTGGTAAATTCATGTTTTTTTATTTTATGGATAGTTCATGTTTTATATATACCAATGCCGTTGTAAATATTAAGATGTTGTTGTGATGGGTATTCTAATTCCAGGAGGTCAGCATTAGTGAATTGGTGCATAAGTAGCTGTAATGAGAATCGCAGCTGGTTTCTGCAATTCAAATGAAAGCCAGGAAGACCCCTTCCCCTTGATGGACTCTAGTCTTATAGAATCCATGTAATTTCAGCAATCCTTTGGGATTTCAATACAATGTCAAATTTGTGTAATAAAATTAGGCGTGATTTTTCCAAGTTTTCAACACAATACTTGTGCTTTCTATATACTCCTATCCAGTTCTTTGGTCATAGATTGAGTTTGACAATGCAACCAACAACTCCAACACCATTCAATCATACACAAGAAAACAATCATCATTAAACAAGAAAATTAACCCATTAGACAGTCATTAAACAGTCATTAATTAAGCAACTCTAACACCATTCAGTCATTAACATTACAAAAAACATGAAAATAAATCCTAAATCCAAAACATAAATTCCAAAAAACAAAAAAAAGATTTAGTCGTCCACAGTCCACAATTTCCCATTAGACCACTCTTAATTCCAATTTTTTGATGATACATATTTCTTCAAAATAGTAACTTGTGTAACCATTTGCAAAATCTGTATCATCATTTCTATTAAAGCAACTTAACCCAAAAAATCCACCAGCTATAAGAAAATTGGAATTGGTAGAGCCTTACCTGTTGTCGGCCATCACTCGGAGTCGTAATCTGACTTTTCCCTATCCGATCGCATATCAGTTTCAGAATCAGTCACTATGTTGAGTATGACCTCATTTTCATGTGTTTTTCGTGATAGGTACGCCTGATACTCATTCTCTACACTGATTTCATTCACAGGGTGGTCTGTATAATCCTTATATCTTCCATCATAAATTGATGCTCTTCTAGCCCTAATCCTTCTCATTAAAAACACACCTTGTATCCTTTCCCTTTTATGCAACAATTGCAAAAATTCTTCTGGGGATTCTTTATCTTTTACTTTCTCTATGCTTCTCTTCTTTGTCTCTTAATTTTATGCCTCATATACTGATTTTGCATGATGAAACTCATTCCACAACATATCCATATCATCATCTTGGTTATTGTTCTGCAAACCTACTTCTTCCTCTTCTCTCATATTCCTTGCCTCTTCTTTCTTCTTCTTTTTATTCAATCTTATTGCTTTCGATATATGGTACTTCGCTTTCTCTAGTTGCTCCAAATGCATTTCACATACTGTTAATTTGAACCTCATCATCACTTCCTTTCTCTTCAAGCACTCCTCCTTATCAACTTATTCCGTTGTCATTGGGGTCTTGCCTTTTGACGGTTTGGAACCACTCCCTTTTTATGGGTTATTCGGAGCCATTTTTATCTCTGAAACCTTTTTTCTTCTTCTCCTCTTTTGTCTTAATTTTCTCTCTAGAAAATGAATATAATCTCTAATTCCTCTTTCACATTTATTATCTTTTTTTTTTCTTTTTTTTTCTTCTAAGACCTATTCCCAAGAGACGCATGCAACAGTTGAATTCAAAGAAATAATAACACCCTACTAAAATGTCATGTCCTTTCAGACCTACTTCATGACGTAATGGTTATCCTTTAGATTTTGTTCTCTTTTAAATAAAAATCCAGTTATAGGTTTAAGCTATAACCGCTTATAAAATAAAATGTGCAAATATGTGTTACTTGCCTGCTCATTAAGGACGCGACCATTCAAATAATGCCTGCTCATAAAGGGCGCGACCATTCGCCAACAGGTGTATTGGATGTCCATATAAGCTTTACTCGTACCTGCTTGAAGCATTCTACAATATTAAGAAAATCCTAAAAGCTTGTAAAAAAAATTTTGATAATCTTTCATCCGTATAATAGTGATGGATATGTTGTCGGAATTAACTACCAAGATACTACAACACCTCCAAACTGCAGAAAGCATTTTAGCAAGCAAATGTGTTTCCAAAGAGTGGAATACTATCCTCGGGGACAAAAGAATTGGACTCCTTTTTGGTATCACACCAAGAATAGGGAAAGAAGTTACTCATTATAGAGAGGAATATTTCAGCCCGATCGTAACAGCCAACAATCACGACTCCCAGAATGATGGAACCCATGAAGATTTGAGTAAGTTGCACCCAATAGTTGGATCTTGCAATGGTCTGGTATGTTTTTATGTTTCACACCAAGGCATACAATATCTTGTATATGTTATGATCCATAAACTGGTGAGCACCTACATCTGCCATAACTATGCATCCTAATTGCACGAGATCAAGTACTTTTGTGGTATCCACGATACAATGTAATTGGGGGTTTCGGCTACTGTCAACATACCAATGAGTACAAGGTTGTTCGAATTCACATGGATGGTAAAGTTCAAATACACACTCTAGGGGACAAGAACGGATGGAGGAACATAGCAGAGGAGATTCCTTATACTTTTCGGAGTTCAGGTGTGTTTTTTTTTTTTTTGCTAAGTCAAGAAAATAGATTGATAAAAAAGATATTTACAAGATAGGTGAAGGAGAAAAGGGATCAGAGAAACCCCTAAAAAACTCCTAAAACCTATTTAAAACGATAATAAATTACATTTGGAAACTCAATAGAACTTAAAAAAACTGGTCGACCTTCAAAGTGAAAACCAACCCCGTCCTCTAGTAAACAACCACGCTTTGCCATTGTATCAGCTGCAAAATTTGCCTCTCTAAAAGAATGTTCAAAACGAATTGAACCATATAAACCTTTAACTTCCATCCATCTTTGCCTAGCAAACCAAGGAACGTTATCTTCTTCCAAAGCTTTCAACACACTTGTAGAATCTGATCTAATAACAATGCAAGCATATCCCCACTGAACTGCCCACTCCATACCCACAATAATACCATACAATTCAGCCAAATAATTAGAAGTAACTCCCAAACCAATACACATTGCACCTACCACTTCACAATGTGCATTCCTTGCAACAACACCAGCTCCCGCCACCCCAGGATTACCTCTTGAGGCGCCATCCGTGCACAAAAGCAATTCATTATCATTAGGTGGAAACCAAAAACACTCCTTGGGATCAGTAAACTTCACCTTTCTATGCCGAACCCTAAAAAACTCCATAATTCTCAAGTCATCCATAGAATTATGCATATAACTCTTCATACGAACTGAATAATCTTGCATCAAACTAAAAACACGTTTTTGAAAGAAAGACCAACAAGGGTTCTTCTTTTCATACACTTTTTTGTTCCTAGTGAACCATAATTCTGAACGCACAACCAAATTCACTACCAACCACAAATCCTTAACAATACCACTATGGTTTTTTGCCTTTTGGTAAGAAGTAATGATATCATAATTAGGTTTAATTTTGAAAATACCTTCAATCCACTCCCAAGCTTGACGTGCAAAATTACAGCTCCAAAGAATATGTTGGAGAGACTCCTCCTCAATCTGACACACACTACATTTAGATGCAAGTTGAATTTTAAATCTGCTACGTACCTTATCAAGAGTAGCACACGCACCACGAATAAACTTCCAGTTCTGAGCCGCCAATGAAGGATGCACCACCCTCTTCCATAACAACCCCGCCTCCCTCAAAATAGGATATTTCTTCCTAATCAATTCCCTAGCTGACTTGACAGAAAATTTACCTTGTAAATCAGGCATCCAAAAACGCCTATCCACTCCCATATGTTTTGGTAAATCCTGTTGCACCACACCAGCACTTAAAAGGAGTTGCGAATGAACTCCATGAATCTGCCAATCACCTTGCACAATAATATCACAAACACGAGCTGATCTGTCTAAATCCATGCGATTTAAAACACTAGATAAGGTTGTATTTCCATACCATATATCAAAGAATAAAGAAGTATCCCTACCGTCACCAATAAAACACTTCGTGTTGTCCACCATCTCCTTATGAACCCAACGAAGACCAGGAAGAATAGAAGATTTCACCCCTGCCATCTTAATACGACCATCCCTACAAGTGAATTTGGCTTCCAAAAACCTCGCCCACCTCTTTCGAGAAGATTTTATAGCCCACCACAATTTCATCAGCAAAGCTTTATTCATAGTCCTTAGGCTAGTGATCCCAAGACCACCTTCCTTTAAAGGACTACAAATCTTATCAAACCCAACTACAAAAGCTCTAGAAAGATTAGAATCACCCGACCACAGAAAATTACGAATCACACGCTCACATTGAAGTGTGAATTTTACCGGCCATTTGTACACAGCCATGTTATGAATAGAATAACTCGAAAGAACATTCTTAACAAGCACAACCCTATCTTGAAAAGATAATATCATCAGCAAAAGTTTCACCAGATTCTTCACACTCTTCATATTTCCCTTGCAAAAAATCATAATATCATCAGCAAAAAATAAATGAGTAGGAGCAATACCCTTACGTTTTACCATATAAGACATATCCTTATTCTGAAAGAGTTTAGTGATGTTGCGGCTAAGCACATCCTCAATCAAAACAAAAATAAGAGGAGATAGAGGATCCCCCTGCCGTAAACCCCTATTAATCTTGAAATAACCCTCCGGACTACCATTAAGAAGAATAGAAATACGCGCCGAATCCAGAATTTTCCAAATCCAAGAGCACCAATCTTCAGAAAAACCATACCTTCTAAAAACCTCAAGAACAAAAGACCAGCTCACCGTATCAAAAGCCTGAGAGATATCAAGCTTCAAACCCAAATTACCATCCTTCCTTTTGATGTGCAATTCATTCACCATCTCAGAAGCTAAACTAATATTCTCATGGATATTCCTTCCCTTCATGAAAGCCACTTGCTCTTCAGACACCAACTTTCCCAACACCCTACCAAGCCTAGTAGCCAAAATTTTAGTAAAAATCTTTAAAAAAAAATTACTTAAACCAATCGGCCTAAAGTTCTTCAACCTAGCAGCTCCCCTAACCTTTGCAAGCAAAAGAATAAGACTAGAATTAACCCCATTAGGAACGGTTTTAGAAGACCAGCAATAAGTAACCGCTAAAATCAGATCCCTTTGAATAATCTCCCAACAATGTCTATAAAAACACCCCGAGAAACCATCTGGACCTGGCGCACTATCAGCTCCCAAATCAAAAACCGCCTGTTTAATCTCATCACAAGTAGGAATAGCATCCAACATATGCGACTCTTCCACAGTAATAGAATCATGATCATAATCAAAAAGAGTTTCACTTACCTGACCATCCTCACCATTGAATTTAGCCTGATAGTAAGAAACCACATGAGCACTAAGATGAACCGGATCAGTAATAGTACTCCCATCTTCAGCAACAAGCTGCGAGATTGTATTAGCACTTCTACGAATTTTAATAGAGTTGTGAAAGAAAGAAGTGTTACTAGAACCCTCCAACAACCACTGATTTCTAGGTTTTTTGCTTTAACATTATATGCTGCTGCCTTTGAATATCTTGAACCTCAACAAGAGCATCCTTCATATTATTAAGTTTTGAAACATCAAACGGATCTTCATCAGAATTTCTACTAGCTACCTCAAACTTAAGCGTTGCTTTCTTTAGTCTAGCATTGACATTACCAAAAACCATTTGATTCCATAACTTAATTGCCTCCTTCAACCGCTTCAATTTGAAAGGAAAGATAAAACCATGATTACCATACACCGGCGCCATCCAAGATAACTCCACCATCTTCAAAAAATCCGGATGAGAAAACCACATCTTCTGTATACGAAAAGGAGCACGTCTAGGCCTAGGATCACAAAAAGGAAAACCAATAAGAGTCGAATGGTCAGAAACTTCCCTAGGAAGAGCTTTACACCGCCAATTCGAAAACTTAGACAGCCAAGGTTCATTAATAATAGCACGATCCAACTTACTAATAATTCTACCAACACCAGTCTGACCATTGGTCCAAGTAAACTTAGACCCCACAAGAATGCTTCAAACAAGTTATATCTCCATCCAATCAGAAAACTCATTAATACAAGAGAGACGAGTTGTCCTACCCCCTTTCTTTTCATCTTGACGAAGAACACAATTGAAATCACCCATAACCAACCAAGGAGTAGTTACGTCAACCGCTTCAAGTTGACTCCAAAGCCTCCTACGAAAAACTTGAATATAACTAGCATGAACAAAAGAGATAAGAACCCCCTCAGTTTTAACCGTAATGGCCTGTCTAGACATATTAATCACCACCGGCTCCTCAATACAATCATCCCAAAGAATCCACAAATTACCCAAAGAACTAGAAGTAGAATTATGAATTACCTTTTTATTATAACCAGCCAAATTTAACCTTATCATTACATTGTCAGTGCAACGAATCTTA
The DNA here is from genome assembly GCF_003573695.1 of Papaver somniferum. Classification (NCBI taxonomy): domain Eukaryota; kingdom Viridiplantae; phylum Streptophyta; class Magnoliopsida; order Ranunculales; family Papaveraceae; genus Papaver; species Papaver somniferum. The sequence continues at coordinate 92,688,735 of NC_039361.1, forward strand.
GGCTCAGCAATACAAAGTACTACCGGTTTGTATTCATGCACCAATTTACGTAACTTACTACCCGCTTCCACCTTCGCCACCCCATTAATATTCCAATATAGAACTCTCATCAGGAAACACTCTTTTTTATTATGAATAGCTTGTGGAATCCTGCTAGGAATCCTACTTTGTAAAACAGGAGAGACACCCTTCCTAACTCGGCTTCCCAAAGCATTCACTTCAGAATCCGAATCTGATTTGGAATCATTAAAACGTTGTTGAGAAGAACTAGACTTGTAATCAAAACCCGGCTTGGTTTTCTACTTTTCTTTGGCATATCCACTGGTATTTCCGCCCACTTAACACCCTTAACACCTGATGAAGCTTTCTCAGGCGTCAACTCTTCATCCGAACTACCTCCAGAAGTGTTTTCTGCCGCATCCGAACCCCCTCCAGAAAAGTGTTCACATCATCATTATCCACACCCAACTCATCATTCAAAACATTGAACTTATTAGGAGAAACCACGATAGAAGTTTCAGCAACAGCTCTGTAGCTTGAGATATCCTCAATATTATCAACCACCATGTCTTGCAAAGACTTATTACCAGCCTCAACCGGCGTAAAAGAAGAACTCGCCTCATTCCTGTCACTAGAGTGATTAGTTCTTGCCAATTCACCACTCTTAGTTGACTTAGATGAGGTTGCAATTTCAACCATTGACAACCCAATAACCGAACTCTTTTGCAATGCTAACGCCTTCTTAGCCTTCTCAAAAGCTTCAGACGCTGCATGAAGATTGGCTTCAGTATTCGCTAAATCATTCTCTAGCTGAAGAGTTTGCTCCAAACCACCAGCACTCTCCACTAAACCAGCTTCAACCACCCCATTCACCACAGCTCCACCGTGCCCTACAGCAAGAGCATCATCCACATTACCACCAGCACCGTTAACAACATCATGAACCACAATAGCACCATCGTTTACACCACCTACAGCAGCGCCAACACCTACAGCAACAGCGTTTACACCACCTACAGCAGCGCCAACACCTACAGCAACACGTTTGTACCACCAGCAACACCACGTTGCGTCAGCTCCATCACCCTTACGGTTTCTCCTATTACGCACATTCTGCCACTCCCCTTTCGCATCAGCCTTAGAAGTTTTCTCATCATTCTTTGATTGTCTTCTACATTCAACATCATTGTGACCAATTATGCAGCACTTCATACAGAATTTAGGTGATTTTGGGATATCCAAGTATTGCCAAAACGTTCTCCCCCCAGCTGTAATCTTAATTCTACTTGGAATGTGTTTTGCAAAATCCACATCTACCAAAACTGAAGCAAAGTTTCCATACTCCAGATTTAGGGTTCTTTGATCAACCACAATAGGAGTCCCTAAAACTTTTCCCATAGATAACAAGTTCTTCTCAGTCCATAGTTCTGCATGTAACCAGGAAAGTGAACCCATACGTTTGCATGGGAAGTTTTTTGACGATCAGGATCAAAACCTGGGTACCAATCCATTAACTTGAGTTCATGTTGTTGAACAAACCACTTTGTACGTCTAATTCTCTCCTTAGTTTCCTCATCTTGTAGCATAATAACAAAGAAACCTTTTCCCATAGTCATAAACCTAACAGAATTAGGATTAATCTGCCATTGAGATATTAAAAGAGTTTTTACCTCAAAGAACTTCAGCCCGTGAAGTTTAGTCGTGCAATGAAACTGTGTTGAAAGGGTTTACAACCCTCTTCATAGTAATCCGCGGGTATAACAAGGGATGGTTCTCCATCAATCAGAGTAGGATTAGGTAAACTAGTAATATCAATTCCTGTTGGTTTTAGGGTTTGTTTTCCCCTTACCTTGTCCGCAAAGGATTGGTGTTGCTGAATCCGTGATGAACTAGGATTGTTTTCTACCATATTGAATCCGTCAAGAGTTCAGGTGTGTATGCACATGGTTGTATTTTTTGGAAGGATTGTTGTCAGTGGGATGGTGGCATAGTTTCTTTCAATTTGGACACTGAGACATTTCATCAACATTCGCGACCCTCGCATCATATTCCTGATAGTGAATTCCCATCACTTGGGATGGTTATGTTCGGAGTTCTCCTTTTATTTTACTACATCCATGAGGCCTATGATGAGGGGTTTAATCAGCCCCGGATAGATTTTTGGGCACCCATTTCCAAAAAAAATATTCATACATGGGCACCTGGCGGGGAATGGAATTGGAATCATAAGATAAACATTTTCTTGGAAAAGGATGAGTATGAAGGGTGGCCTACCTATTACCCGATAGCTTTTTGAAAAAACAAGGACCTCCTATTGTGGCAGAATGGGCGTTTATTGCGTTACAATGCACCCACCAGAACTTGGACGGAAATTTGGGGGAAACTATTGTGGGAAACAAGCAGGGTTGCAATTATTCCTCATATGAGGAGCGATGTCTCGTTGAAGAATTTTGTTGGACAATCGGAAACATGTACTCATGATGTCCATGCCACTAACACCTTCCTTGGGTTATCTATGTAGCTTTTTTTTTCTTGTAGTTGTGTTGTTTTTTTTTTCTTTTGTATTTGGATTTTTTTTCTATGTACAATTTATTCCTTGGGTTATCTATGTAGCTTTTTTTTTCTCTTGTAGTTGGTTTTTTTTTTTTGGTGTTTGGATTATTTTCTATGTTGAAATGTACAATTTAATTAGTTTGGGTCATTGTTTAACTAGCCAACCTTTGGGTTTTTCCTTTTTCTGCGTTACACCTATGGTCCAGCCGTCAGGGCCACCCCAACCGACCTAGGTAATTAGTCGAAAAATAAAAAAATTATTTGGGTATTTCCTAAGAGATCATGATTTATTTTAGTTTGTTATGTTCGGAATGTATATTAGATTAAAAAGGAAATTAGATAAACATGAAAACATTCATTCCATATCTCATTATATTGCTACAATATCTCATTTTTTTAGTAATATGGAAATTGAAATATTCGGTGTAAATACCAAAGAATAGTGATTTAAGATGGAAAACTTAAAAAAAATTAGCCAATTGGTGTATTGGATGTCTATATATATATATATAAGCTTTACTCGTATCTGCTTGTAGCATTCTACAATAAGAAAATCCTAAAAGCTTGTAAAAATTTTTTTGATAATCTTTCATCAGTATAATAGTGATGGATATGTTGCCGGAATTAACTACCGAGATACTTCAGCGCATCCAAACTGTAGAAAGCGTTTTAGCAAGCAAATGTGTATGCAAAGGATGGAATACTATCCTTGGGGACAAAAGAATTGGATTCCCTTTTTGGTGTCACACCAAGAATGGGGAAAGAAAAAGTTACCCAACCCTTTTATAGAGAGGAATATTTCAGCGGGATCGTAACAACCAACAATCACGACGCCCCGAATGATGAAACCCATGATGACTAGACTATGTTGCACCCAATAGTTAGATCTTGCAATGGTCTGGTATGTTTTTATGTTTCACACCACGACATACAAGATCCTGCATATATTATGAATCCAGAAACTGGTGAGCACCTCCATCTGCCACAACTATGCATCCCAATTGCACCGAATCCAGTACTTTCGTGGTATCCACGATACAACATAATTGGGGGTTTCGGCAACTGTCAACTTACCAATGAGTACAAGGTAGTTCGAATTCACATGGATGGTAAAGTTCAAATACACACTCTAGGAGACAAGAGGGTATGGAGGAACACATCATAGGAGATTCCTTATACTTTTCGGATTTCAGGTGTGTACGCACATGGTTGTATTTTTTTGAAGGATTGTTGTCAGTAGGATATTGGCATAATATCTTTCAATTTGGACACTGAGACCTTCCATCAACATTCTCCACCCCCGCATCATATTTCCGGGAGTGAATTTTGTTTAAATACTTACCCATCACTTGGGATGGTCATGTTCGGAGAAAACATTCATACATGGGCACCTGACGGGGAATGAAATTGGAATTATAAGATAAGCATTTACTTTGAAGAGGATGAGTGACCGACTTATAACCCGATGGCCTTTGTAAATAACAAGGACCTCTTATTTTGGCAGAATAGGTGTTTATTGCATTACAATACACTCACCAGAACTTGGACGGAAATTTGGGGGGCACTACCGTGGGAAAAAAGGGTTGCAATTATTCCTCACATGAGGAGCGATGTCTCGTTGAAGAATTTTGTTGGACAATCGGAAACGTGTACTCATGATGTCCATGCCGCTAACACATTCCTTGGCTTATCAATATAGTTTTTTTTCTTGTAGTTGTGTTTTTTTTTTTTTTGGTATTTGGATTTTTTTTCTATGCTGAAATGTACAATTTATTACTTGGGTTATCGCTTTTTTTTCCTTGTATTTGTGTTGTTGTTGTCTTTTTTTTGGTGGCGTTTGGATTTTTTCTATATATGTTGAAATGTTCAATTTCATGCATCAACATGATAGTGTTGCCGCTAAATGTTGGGTCATTGTTTAACTAGCCAACTTTTGGTTTTTTTCCTTTTTTTGTGTTACACCTATGGTCCAGCCGGCCGGGCCACCCCAACCGACCTAGGTAATTAGTTGAAAAGTAGAAAAATTATTTGGGTATTTCCTAAGAGATCGCGTATATTAAATTAAAAAGGAAATTAGATAAATATGAAAATATTCGTTCCATATCTCATGAGATCGTGATTTATTTTAAAAAGGAAATTAGATAAACAGGAAAATATTCTTTCCATATCTCATTAGATTGCTACAATATTCGGTGTAAATACCAAAGAATAGGTGATTTAAGATAATGATGGAAAACCTAAAAAATTAGGGTTTTCCTTACAAATATATATAAATTCCACCAAGCATAGAAAAAAATTAACATAGAGTATTAAGAGGAAAATGAGTTCTGCTGAGAGGGATTGTAGAGATAAAACTGAAGAGAGGATCCAAAAATGTCCTCGAATGATGGCTGGTCCTCGTAAATTGAGGATTATCATTATTGTGGACGGAGTAACTACTGTTCCTGGTATTCATATCGACGCTGTAATTAGTCATGTTGTCAGTAGTGTTGACAATGATGATGTTCCTATTTATGTTGATGTTATTCCTGGTGTTCCTATGGACGTTGTGATCAGTAGTGTTGAGAATGTTGATGTTCCTGCTTATGCTGATGTTCCTACTGTGAATGATGATGCTCCTGCTTCTATTATTAAAAATATTGATGAAGATCCCGATGTTCCGGACATGGAAGAGGATCCAAAAGTTAACAAGCATGATATTAACAAGCAGGTGGAGCCTGATGAAGCAGAAAATGGCAAATCTGAGGATGACAAGGCGCCCAAGCCTGCTGGTTGGAGTGATCAAGTTCACCTCAGCATTGCGAGAAGAATTGTTTGAAGATGAGGGATGGTTCATTTGATATGGTTTTTTTTTTTGATGATAGGTTTTGATTTATGTATTTCTTTTTGTGGACGCTTTGAAAGTTGTTTTCATTTCTTGTTTCGTTTGCTAATTTTGTCATTTAGAAGAAGGTGATGTTTATGAATTCTTTTATTATTTAGGTATTGGAATCATGAAATAAATCAGATAATTATTTACAAGTTCATAGACTTTACAGAATGCAATATACTCTTGCAAATTTATTTATTTATGAGGTGTGCATTCTTTTGGAAAACTAAATATAATTAGCTGAAAGAACGGAGGAAATGTAGAAAAATACAGTTGTTCCCCCCTGTAAACAATAAGAATCAATTTATCACTTTAGGTCTGATCTTATTATCTCCTTGCCAATACTTTTAACAAAAATACGAGTTTGAACAAGTAAAGTGCTATTGAAAGTAAAGTACTGCTATACGACGATGTTAATGATAATGATCTTTGCGTGGATTTGGCTGAGAATGAGGAACCAGACTAATCTGACAAAGAACCAGACTCATCTAACAAGTTCTTTGCTTTTTAAACAGGATTTTTTATGTGTGAACTTTTAGTTTACGTATTTTTAAATATAAAGCATTTCGTCTGACCATTTTGTTTTCAGTGGTGGTTGTATTTATTGTTTAAGTACTGCACTAGATGCAGGCTTTTTACGCTAATAGATAGGTTAACATTTATGCGATGAATGATTCACATTGAAATTTTATGTTTTCTGGAAATGATGAACATGAAAATGGATGGGTTTACTTTCTTTATCTTTAGTAGCTTACTGTATGATTAGAATAATACGTTTCCTACATAGTGCCACTAATAATTCATACGTTTCCTTCATAAACCAAGAATAATGCAGGAGACAACCCAGCTTAAAATTATTAAGGAAAATATTATTCGAAATAGGGAAGTAATTTTTTTCTATGGCCTCTTTTCGAGTTGGTTAGAGATACGAAACTAAATTTCGAAAATTTTGGGAAACAAATTTATCATAATTGTCTACGATATATTCTCTCATAAAATAAGGAAACTAACCATATTGGTTACACATCAGAAATTTGGAAATAAAAAAAGAAAAACACCAAAAATCTTTTGTTTGGCGGGTGATGAAAATTAATTTTACTGGGCGGGATGATTTCAAAAGGACAATCAATTCCCACCTGATGGTTTGGTTAAATTCCAAAAAGAGAAAGAAAGATGAGTTCGATCTACTTTTTCAGTTTTTATTACTTGATTTATTCTCTCTGTGAAATCATAATTCTAGTACTATCTCTGATCTTTACAAGGAACCTACCTCTTCAGACTCGATCATTGTTGTTGGTATTATATCTAAAACCCATTATCGAATGACTATTAAATTGATGTTAGATTTTTTGTTCGATCTCATGGAATCAGATCTTAGATCTTATAGGTTTACTAGTTAAAGCATGATTAAGGTTTTTATTCTATTACTTTTTATAGGTTCACTAGTTAAAGCATGATTAGGGTTTTTATTCTATTTTTACCATCTCTAATCTTTACAAGGAATCTACCTCTTTAAACTCAATCTTCGTTGCTAGTAATATTTCTACAACCCATTATCGAATGAATATTAAATTTATGTTAGATTTTTTGTTTGATCTCATGGAATCAGATGTTAGATCTTATAGATTTACTAGTTAAAGCATGATGACGGTTTTTATTCGGCTGTATCAAATAACAAGTTAATGACAATCACGGGTTGTACGATGAGATGTGATTTCATTTTGTTACAACAATAATGTTTTAGGCTTAAGTTACATGCATGAACTATTATAAGATTTAGGTAAGGATCTTTCTTTCATGTCACTTAGTTAGGCTTACTAGTTAGTTAGGTTTTACAAAATAATTAAAAAAAACTTAACGATGCTAATTGTTTTCTAGGGTTTTAGTTATTGTTTTGGTTGGGTTTTGATTGAGAGTTAATAACTCTACTTTGATCGACGATGTTGTGTCAATCATATATATATATATATATATATATATATACAATGCTTCTCAAGATTTAATCATTTGAGTCTCTGTTACTTGGCGAGCCTGTAACGTCTGCATTTTAAGTTGCCACTTTTAATGATACCATGTTGCTGGTTGGCCAATTTGACTATCATCTTTAAGCTAAAAATGGATAATCGTTATGTGGTGCTTTAGTGCTCTTGGCTTTTGTAACAAAAATTTATATAAGACCGTTTAACCGGTACCTTTCGCTTTGTGGATAACACAATATTCATGAGGATATATTGTGTGTTGCAGTGATGTTTTAGCCTCAAGTTACATGCATCAATGAGTTCATTTTTGTTTTCTTTTCATATAATAGAAAATAGGTGTAACACATGTTGCATATCCTGTTAGGTTTAGCTAATATTTTCCAAAATAACCTCAAATTCCTAGCTGAGATGCATGTACCTACAAAGCTTTTATCATGGGAGAAGATGATGATTACAACGTGTCCCCAGAGGAGGACCAATGGGATGATGAGGGGGATTCTGATGAAGAAACGATGGAGTTAGATGAGAGTCATGATGACATTGTAAGATGACGATCGATGATGGTGAAGATATGGTCCCTACTGTTAGATTTGAAGAATTAACAGGTAATGTTCGAAATCTTGTACTTACTTATTTCTACTTAAACATCACATGGTTTCATATGTTGCCTCAGTTATTTCCAGAGTCAGACGATTCTGAAAATGATGATCTCGAAGTGTTAGAAGAAAAAGAATTGGAAAATGCTCCAGCAGCAGAAAAGCAGCCACAACAGGAAGACTCTACCGAAGATATCATAAAAGAGAGGGGAATGACAAGAATGTTGAAGATGCATAAATACTTTTCGAATTCTGATGCCAAAAGAAGGGATATTGAATTTGACAAAATGTTCCGGCCTATTGGTGACTATAAAATTGAATTCAGTAGTTACCTAGGCTATTTGCCCCGTGATATGGTTAGCATAAAATATTTATGTTGGAAGGAAGTCCCTCCAACAACAAAACAAAATATGTGGGAGAAAATTCTGGTATGCATATGCGGTCATCAATTCGTCATTTTTGTTGTCTAACTGTGAGTCTGTGATGAACATACATTAGTTGTTATGGCAGCTTCATTTTGAGGTGCCCCATGAATTTAAGCGACTGGTCATGAAGCGTCTACCTGTTCAGCTGCGAGACTTCAGAAGGAAATTGTACAACAATCATGTAAAACCCTTCCTAGAAAAACCGGACAAACTAAAAACTTTCCCCAAAAAGTACAAAACGGTAATGGACCAAGAAAACTGGGACAATTACCTTAATCATGTATTAAAATCGCCTATATTTAAGGTATGGAATACACATTGCTTTTTCTAATTTGTGTTTCGTTCTTATTGTCTATCCTAGCATACTAATGAAATTATTTTTATTTCCTCTGAAAGAAAAATTCGGAGAGGGGAAAAGAGGCAATATCACAATCCAAGTTCCCACATCGGACGGGACGAGGAGGATACTCGGGATTAAAACTAAAATTAGTAAGTCTGTTGTCTTATTTATTATACACTGCACAGTAAAACCGTCCATATCAGATACTTCTGTTTTATATGTCGTGTTGCGTGTCTCATATATGAAGAAACTTATAACGGTATATGGATGTATCCTCTTACACCAATTTGTAATTTTGTCACATTAGATGCTTTGGAATAGGTTTTCTGTTTTACACAGTTAATATCTGTGCGGATGTAAATCCTTACTTGTTTCTGGTAACTACCAGGTCAAAGGGGGAAATGTTGCCGAAAAAGATCTTGAAGACCGGTGCTTCATGTGGGCAAAAGCACGCGAAAACAAACAGAGAATTGTGCCAGACGATTTTGTCAGGGAGAAGACAACTGAATTTGTGAGAAAACAGAAACTTTACAGTGCTCATGTTTTTAACCAAAGTAAGTGCGCAAGGTTTAAATCCGAATTTAACACATTATTTGAACAGGAAGAGAAGCGGAAGATGATTCGAGAGGGAACTCTAACGGTTGGTCATAACGAGGATGCCTTAACAGTTATGATCGGCCCGGATAAGGGTGGACGTGTCAAGGGGGATGGCTTTGGAGTGACGGCAACCCTTTACTTTCCAAATGGAAAAAAACCAAGACACCCCAAAGAGAATGATGAACTGTGTGAAAAGCTGAAAGCTAAGGAGAAAGAATTAGAGTCTACTAAAAATGCGTATCAGAGATTAACAGATAACTTGTTATCTCAAGGTCACGACATTGTGAAAATTGTGGGCGACAGTATCGGCAAGTCTGGAGGAGAGGCAAGTGAACTGGGTTTTGATTAGATTGTGTAAATTTTTAAAAAAATTGGCAGACGGTATCTGATTTTTTCAAACAATGTGTTCAATTACAGTTACAGGATGCAGGACCTAGCAACGCCTCCAATCGATCTAAGAATAACATAGGTCCAGAATCAACTAAGCAACTTCCAAAAAAACATTGGAAATCCGGTACGCAGAATTCATCTGAAAGCATCAAAGAGTCCGCGAAGCGGGACTATCCTTGTACTAAAACGCCGACCGTTTCTACTGAATCCCCGACGTCTTTAGTATAAAAAAAGAAGTCTTCGTCTCCTCCATTCACTGGGGAATCTCAGAATGTGGCATCTGAAAAAGTTCCCATCGATGTATGGTTTCCAATGCATTTAAATTTTTAATATTCCATTTACTATCTCTCATGCGCCTTGAGTTTCTGCAGGGCATAGGATGCAAACTTTGGTTTGGATAAAAGGACAACATTGTTGCCATTGGTAGAGCTTACTCTACAAAGACGGTACTCTATAAAATGAAGTCAGGAATTAAGGGTTCACTTACATGCTATAGCGTCCGGGTTAGTGAAGTACTAAATGAAACCATTAAATTACCCTTTGTCAAATCTGGGTTAAAAACTTTAAAATATGTTAGTGATGCTGGAATTAGTTGGCCATCAAATCAAACCATATTGGATCAAAAGGTTGGTTGCTTGGCTTGTTTGCTTTATTAACTCATTGGATATGTTTTTACACAAACCAGTTTTATATATGTATCTTGTTTGATATAAGAGACGAATATGTTGTCAGCTATATGAATCACGGACGTTAGTTTATATTTTAGAGAACCTTATAGAATGAGACATGTGTTTAGATACTTGATTGTGAGTCAGTTGTGCATTGTGCTTAAATAGTTTCACTGCAAAAAGAAGGTACAACTTTCATTTCAATTTTCTGATGCAAGTAAGTCAACCAAAACATTCCGAGGCTGTGAAATCACCGGCTCTAATCAATGGAAGCCAATCTCGTATCGCAATATCTGAAAAAGTTCCGAAGGTATGTGTTTTAAACCAGCTACATGATCTTAAGACCATATGAGTCTGAAATATGCTATCAACTATATGAATCACGGATGTTGGGGTGTATTTTAGAGAACCTTGTATATTTGTTACCTATTCAATTCATCAGTGTCTTCGCATTCACGGTGGAATTTGGTATATTTGTTATTCGAATATAGAGTATTACTCTACTTCTGCAGGTAACTCAACAAAATTCGGGGAAACATACTCTGGATATGACATCAAAAGCATCCGGTATCTGTTTTATTTTTACATGCATTTTAAATCTCAAATTTGCTTTGTAGTTTTCCCTTGAAGATGTTCGTATGCCATATATTTCCGCAGGGTAAAAGGTGCTACCTTTTTGACCAGCTGTCTAAGACAAACGTCCTTGCTAGAGGTAGAGCTTTTCTGTTAGCAGGAAAACAACAATTACATGGAAATGATGGGGTGGAGGTTGATGGCCACAAAATCCTGATTTAGGAAGTAATAAAACCGAATTTCTGTCTACCCGTACGATTTGATGGTATGGAAACATTAGGACAAACTCTTGGAAAAGCGATTCCTTGGCCAAAGTATGGTGTTAAGCTTACTGAGCCTGCTAAGAAGGTTAGTTGCTTGGCTTGTTTGATTTTTAAGTCGAATATACATAAACCAGTCTATCAATTATATGAATCACCAATCCAAGTGTAAATTAGAGAACCTAGAAAAATAGAAATATGTATAACTTTCAAAAGTAACTAACTCTTTTAATCTTATGCAGAACCCTACCAGTAATTCATAACCAACTACTTCTCTGCAGAAGGCTCCTGCACGTAGCAACCCTTCTGATGGATCTAAGAAGCAGTCTCCTAATCTTATCCAGAACTCTACCAGTAATTCCCAACCAAATCCTTCAATATCTCTAGAGAAGTCGTGCACATCTACGGCAGAACCTCTTGCTAAGACATCCAATGAAGTATGTTTTTTTTTGATTTTTTTTTCTTCGTAAATCTATATTGCTAATTCTAGCATCTTCTTTTTGTATGATGTTCATATGCCGTATATCTCCGCAGAAAGCAAAATACGACTTTTGGAATGGATCTAGGGGAAACATCGTTGCTAGAGGCAGTATTTTACCTACGGTGCCTAACCAGAAAATACATGGACAAGATCTTCCTAAAAGTTGTTATGTTGTCAATGTTTAGGAGGTTATAGTTCCATCGTTCGTGTTAACCGAACCAAGTGGTGACTTTAAGTTATTAGGGGAAGCTGAAAATAGTTTTGTGGCATTGCCGAAGGATAACTGTTCCATCTCTGATGACAAGGTTAGTTTCTTAGCTCTTTTGCTTTGTTAATCAAGTATATAAATTGTTTTACATAAATAGTATATTCAGTTTGATTAAAGAATAAGTACGAGATAGAAATATATTAACACCTAAATTGAACATGAATGCCAGTGTAAATTAGAAAATTGATATTTGGTTAAGGATTTTATTATGGGCGTCAGCTGTGAAAAATGGCGCGGTCTTCAGTGAAGTTGGCTTTATTATATTGTTGGAAAAATGACTTTTGTCTGTCTCTTGTTGAGAATTCACATAGCAGACGAATTCTCCTTGGATTTAGAATATATATATATATATAATACATTTAATCTCTTGCTGTAGGAAACTCCACAACATGGAAAACCTCATAAGCAACCAGAACCAGTTTTAGATTCTGAGAAGAACTTGGACAGTGACCTAAAAACAACTAGCATCCTTGCAGATGATAAACGGAATGAGGAGCACCTAGCAGTCAATCTATATTCGGGGAGTCATGCAGCCTATGAAAATCTTCCTCAGAAGAATAAAAAGGCGCAGAGAAAGTGATATGTACCAAGTGTAGAACAAGCATACCAACTTCCAGATGGGAAACAGAGGATGACAAGGTTTGGCGCGTCGAGAATGTCACAACCTGATCCATTGCATGCAGATGAAGAAAAACTTATGATTTTTGGATAAATATTCTTTAATATTTTCTTTTGCAAACTGTTAGACTAAAGCTCAAATTTTTTTTACTGTGTTATTAATAATATTGTGAATTTTTGGCATATATGAATTTCAGATTTAACCAAAATTTATAAAGTATAAGAGAATTTGGATAGTGCCAGGTGGATGGTTTAGATGTGTCATATCTGAACGGATTAGAGGCGTCACACACGTAATACACACGTTTCAAGATTAATTGGTGTGGCTAAACATAACATAAAGACACATTAAGCAGATATAAATTGGTGTGGCTAAATATCACATAAACCACGCTATATGGCATGTCTATAGGATCTCCGATGATCGGCGCGCAACGTTACATGTGAACGGAGAAGGATGCATATAATTTAACGGTCAATATTGCGTCATCTTAAATGAGATCCAACGATTCCTAATACGGCCACGTGGATCAAGGTAATTGTAAATTGGTGTGGCTAAATATCACATATAGCCACGCTATATGGCGTGTCTATAGGATATCCAATGAACGGCTCACAACGTTACATGTGGACGGTGAAGGATGCATATAATTTAACGGTCAATATTGCATCATCTTAAATGAGATCCCACGATTCCTAATACAGACACGTGGATCAAGGTAACTGTAAATTGGCATGGCTAAATATCACATATAACCACGCTATATGGCGTGTCTATAGGATATCTAATGAATGGCTCACAACGTTACATGTGGATGCTATTCAACAAATCCTAATACATCCACGTGGATGAAGGTTATTGACATTGGCGTGGCTAAAACATAACATATAGCCACATTAAACCTATATGAGGCGTGTCTATAGGATATCCAATGAATGGCTCACAACGTTACATGTGGATGGTATTCAACGGTTCCTAACACAACCACGTGGATGAAGGTTATTGAAATTGGCGTGGCTAAAACATAACATATGGCCATGTTAAGCCTATATGGGGCGTTTCTATAGGATATCCAATGAACGGCTCACAACGTTACATGTGGATGGTATTCAACGGTTCCTAATACAGCCACGTGGATGAAGGTAAGTAAAATTGACGTGGATAAAACATAACATATAACCACGTTAAACCTATAATGGCGTGTCTATCGGATAACCAACGGCTACGCCAAAAAGCACTTTGCGTGTCTAAAGTGAACCAAATAGCCACGCCAAAAAGCAATTTGCATGTCTATAGTGAATAAAATAGTTACGCCAAAAGCAATTTGTGTGTCTATAGTGAACCAAATAGTCACGCCAAAACAATAAATCGTGTGTCTATAGAGTACCAGTACTTAAGTTTTTGGGACACTAAATAGCAACGCCTATATGGCTCTGGCGTGGCTATAAGCTACCTAAAACCATGCCGTTTTACCTAAAACCACGCTAGCAGAAGTCACGCCAAGTCCAAACCAAATTGGCGTGTCAAAACCCCTATGGACACGCCAATTTGGCGTGGAAAAAGGGTCTGTTTGTACTAGTATTACCACTATCTAAAATTCGATCATCTCGCTTTTAAGTTGGTTCTCTCGGAATTACATTGGAGTTTAGTCCATACAGATTGCCGAATGAATTATTGGGTGTGTTGTTATACCCCCGCATTTTCAGGAAATAAACTTGAAACTCTTTCCAGAAACAGTCTCGTTGGGAAGTTGAAAATATTTGATCATGAGCACAATATGGATAAGATAGCACTTTTGCGTTTGAATCCACAACCAAAGCAAGCGAAACTTCAAAGGAAAGCTTGTCTTGGGATGACGAATGTTGTGTTGATCATGATGTAGATAATATACCTATGATCATACAACAAGTCAAAAATGTGCTAAGGAGGTACAGACAATCTGGAAAGCAGCGCTCCGGAACCGAGATCCAAGATGATTCAATTATATAAGACGGAAGTTCTCTTCAAAGAAATAATGCTCCATGGTTTTCACTTGATAACTTTGATGAGCTTGCTTCTGAATATCAGACAGAAAATTTCGCCCCTTGTGCAGAAATATCTGTTGATTGTGATTCAGAGTTAGAAAAGGAGATTATAGAATTCTTGAATAAAATGAAAGAAATTCATCGAGAAAACCTATGTTTGAAGAAAACTGTGAGAAAACTCGAATCATCTCTTAAAGTGAAAAATCATGAGTTGGAAACTTAATGAGAATTTCACTGAATCCTTATATGTCAAAGTGAATGAGATTGGTACCCTCAAGTGTATCTACAAAGGCTCTCAGGAAGTTCAGACAAGATCTCAGCTATGTTGCTTGGGCAAAAGTCCTTTGGTAACACTAATGATATTGGTTTCTCCAACAAGACCTCAATCACCAACAACTGTTTCATTTCTGCTGGCTTATACAAGGAGAAAACAGTTTACGGTGATAAACAGGTAGCCGAATCCTCTAAAGGTGAGCTCTCTACGTGTTGCTCCTTTTGTTAAATCAAGGGACATGTTCAGGAAAAATGTGGCAAATTAAAGAAGACAAGACTTGTTAAACTTCATAATAACATGCATAGAATGAGTCAATTATTGCAGAACAATCCGAGAACTTCAAATCCGAGGAGACAACGGAGTAGAAGAACCAGAAAAGGTAAGATTCCTGAACACACAAAGGGCCTTGAAAAGTCACCTAGTGATGCAAGTGGTGAGTATAATTGTAGTAATGAGCGAATCCTCGATATTTTAGATTGATAAAATGAGGTTGCACAAAAACTCATCACATTTTTTTGTGTGATGACAATGCTGCTCAAGTATAATTTGACTACTTAATGTGATTCATTAATATTGTGTGACTCACCTCATAATAATCTCATAGAACTGTTGGTGTGTATGATCTTGTCGAGCTATCTCCAAAATCTTGAATACATAATTGTGTTTCATCACGAATTGTTAGAGCATAGCTCGGTTGAACCTACCAAGCATTGGTATGTCAAGTTCGGTTGTCATATGATAAGCACGTATATGCTACATTTTGTACCCATATTTATATTATCTAGGACTCGATATTGTTGATAATAATACTATTTTAATGCTTTTGTAGAAAGTAGAAGTAAATCCAATCATCCAAAAATAAATGGCGAAATGTGAAACTAAAACGGTGCTTGCAAAAAAAAAACCCAGCAAGGTTACCCGAGACACCAAAACGAGACAGAGAAGGGATGATACACAAGTGGGACGGTCTAATTGAAAAAAAGGAGGTCAAGCACGTACACATGCTTTCCCCTGAATCATGGTTTTGTGGGGCTCAGAAGAACAGTCGTGTGATTTTCAGCAAATTGCAAGCAGAAAACATTTTAGTGGGTTACTATGCCATGTGTCGTCGTATATTTACACATCCAGTTTTGGGAAGTTGAAAAAGGCATTAGCTGTTAAGGAAATCTTGTTAGGTAGTGGAATATTGGAACAAATAAATGGGTCCACGTGAATATCTTATTGGAGGGAGAAAAATGAATTAAAAAGATTTTGCTTTCTCACCCGTGGGATTCTTTTTAAGTCTACCAAATATGCATACAAGCAAAATGAAGAAGAATATATATGGGGAGATCACATTGATGACCACCATGCAAGTTTCAATTAAGGCTAATTAAGATAATGACGACACGCCTTTATTTGGTATATATTTTCTGTATTGTGAAGAAAAAAAGGGGTGTTCTGGTGACTGTTTTGGGAGGCCGGTTTTGGGAGCTCTCTCTTGCGAGAGGCCGAAACCAGAGAAGAGAAAAGAGAGGCGCGACTACGGAACTGAAAAGAAGGGTTTGCAATTCTTGTGATTTCATTTCCATTTTGATTTGCTAGTGATTCTCTTTGATTTTTTTATGGCTTTTGAGAAAGTCATGTCTAGCTAAATCCTTGTAACTAGGGTTTATGTTGAAACCACTTAGAGTATTAGGCTATTTTCATTTGAATAATATTTAGCAAAAGACTATTATGATTTGATTAGATTAATTCTTGAATAATATTTATTGATTAATCGAAATACAAGTTGTTGCTTCACCGGTTTTAAAACCTATGTGCGTAATCGATAGTTTTACAAATATGTTTGTCTTATTATTTGATGATCCATGCTTGGTTAATTTCTTTGATGGGTTATGCTTAGAAAAGCCAAATAAATTTTTTGAACTTATATTTAGTTTCATGTAATTTTCTCGCTAATGCAATTTGATGGTGCATGCTTTGGTTTAGTCTTTTAATGTACCATGCTTAGGGTGTCCCAGCGATATTTGCGACTCTAATACTTATAATAGGTGATGTCGATAGAACGAACAATAGACAAATATTCATGGATTATGTTTCATTTCAGTAATTGAATTGAAGTTGTGGTGGATACTATAAACCCTGGTTACCGACTCTCCCACTGAATTTCTTTTATTACTTTAGTTTAATTTTATTATTTCATTTTACATTTCTAAATTATAAAAATCTCAAAAAAAAACATTATTTCTGATTATTAGAGATATTGATTACAATATTTCCACCGCTCCTCGTGGGAACGACTCGTACTTGTCTCTGTCCAATGGTTAGACAATGTGCGATTGCGGTTATCATATAGGGTTTCCCGAAATCCTAACAATTTTTGGCGCCGTTGCTGGGGAGCGGCTGAGGAATATTGTGATTAGTATTTTTGATTTTGTAAATAGTTAGGTTTTTATGTTATTTTTTTAATTTTTGTACAGTATTTTTATTTTAGGATTTCTTTTTCCTTTTGACTTGTTTTCTTTTTTAGAATTTTGTTTCAGGTACCTTTTTGAGGATGATGACTTTTTCTCAGGAGACGTCACCTAATATGACATTGGCGGAATATACGCGTAGAAATTCAAACTATCAGGCAACCTCATCTAAGATGACGCTTGGTGAATATATGCATGGGCAACGGTATGGAGTTTTTTCTCCACATGTAGTAAGTGAAGAATCGCCTTTAACGATATACGAGAAGTATTACAAGCATACACCGCTCAGTTTGGAGCAAAGGTTGAGAATTCTGGCATGCCAAGAGTTATATGCATATGATGATTTAGAGGAACCTGTTTATACAGAGGATACTATTGTTGAGCCTAACGACTTAGAGACAGTAGACATTCATAATGTGGTACCTTCTAGTCATTTGGTTAGTGAGATTCCTATAAATCACTTAGTCGATGAGTCGATTATTCATGATATTGTTGCTCCATTGAGCTCATGTGTTGCTGACCCATCTTATGATCTTCTAATTGCTCATATGAATGTTAAACAGGTTGATACTGGTATTGCTGATTTTGAACCAATCTCAGTTTGTTTAGACCATTTTGCAGACTCCGAAGAACCCATGCTTATTGACATTGTCAATGCATTGCGGTCTCCAATAAATAATATAGGCAACTCAGCAAAGGAAGCTATTTCCTCGGATTTAGAACCAGATTTAGAGTGTACAACGATTGTTGAATTCTCTAAGCAATCTTCACTCATTATCCGTGATTCAGATTTACTTCAGATAACCACATACGATGAGGAAGGTTCAAATTGTTTTCCGAATAAGATTGAATTCAGTTTTCGCCCTCTGGGTACTAATCAATATTATTGTTGCAGGGTCATCTTTTCAACTAATTTGATTTGTTGGATTGATACCCAACTTTTCAGACTGTATATATATGCTTTGCAGCTTAATTTGGTGTATCATCACCTTGTTCGAGAGAGCAGATACACAAAGATTATGCTTTATGGGAGTCAACCCATACGATTTCGCTTCATGGGAGTCAACCCATCAGATTTGTTTTCTTTCCTCTATCTTTTATTTGTTTGCTTGAATTTCCCATCTTAATTTCTACGTTGGATGACTCAATTACATTGAGGACAATGTAATGTTTAAGTGTGGGGGAGTGGCATTTTCACTAGGCTTAAAAAAAAAGCATATTATGACCAGCTGTTTAGCGGGTCTACATACAAAAATAATATTTTTAGAGTATTTTCTATGACGAGTTGTTTAGCAGGTCTTTCTGTCTAGCTGTTTAGCAGACATCTCTTGATCTTGTTGTTTAGCGGATCTGTCTCGCTGTTTAACAGATATCTCTCGGTCTTGTTGTTTAGCGGATCCGTCTCGCTGTTTAGCAGACACACTCTTCATATCCAGCTGTGTAGCGGATATAATTTTCTTTGTTTTGCTCGAGGACTAGCAATATATAAGTGTGGGGGTGTTGATAAGTACGTATGTGCTACATTTTGTACCCATATTTATATTATCAAGGACTCGATAGTATTGCTAATAATACGATTTTAATGCTTTTGTAGAAAGTAGAAGTAAATCCAATCATCCAAAAATAAATGGCGAAATGTGAAACTAAAACAGTGCTTGCCAAAACAAAACAAAAAACCAGCAAGGTTACCCGAGACACCAAAACGAGACAGAGAATGGATGATACACAAGTGGGACGGTCTAATTGAAAGCAAGGAGGTCAAGCACGTACACATGCTTTCCCCTGAATCATGGTTTTGTGGGGCTCAGAAGAACAATCATGTGATTTTCAGCAAATTGCAAGCAGAAAACATTTTAGTGGGTTACTATGCCATGTGTCGTCGCATATTTACACATCCAGTTTTGGAAGTTGAAAATGCATTAGCTGTTAAGGAAATCTTGTTAGGTAGTGGAATATTGGAACAAATAAATGGGTCCACGTGAATATCTTATTGGAGGGAGAAAAATGAATTAAAAAGATTTTGCTTTCTCACCCGTGGGATTCTTTTTAAGTCTACCAAATATGCATGCAAGCAAAATGAAGAAGAATATATATGGGGAGATCACGTTGATGACCACCATGCAAGTTTCAATTAAGGATAATTAAGAGAATGACGACACGCCTTTATTTGGTATATATTTTCTGTATCGTGAAGAAGAAAAAGGGGGGTTCTGGTGACTGTTCTGGGAGGCCAGTTTTGGGAGCTCTCTCTTGCGAGAGGCCGAAACCAGATAAGAGAAAAGAGAGGCGCGGCTACGGAAGTGAAAAGAAGGGTTTGCAATTCTTGTGATTTCATTTCCATTTTGATTTACTAGTGATTTTTTTTGATTGGTTTATGGCTTTTGAGAAAGTCATGTCTAGCTAAATCCTTGTAACTAGGGTTTATGTTGAAACCACTTAGAGTATTAGGCTATTTTCATTTGAATAATATTTAGCAAAAGACTATTATGATTTGATTAGATTAATTCTTGAATAATATTTATTGATTAATCGAAATAAAAGTTGTTGCTTCACCGGTTTTAAAACTTATGTGCGTAATCCATAGTTTTACAAATATGTTTGTCTTATTATTTGATGATCCATGTTTGGTTAATTTCTTTGATGGGTTATGCTTAGAAAAGCCAAATAAAATTTGTGAACTTATATTTAGTTTCGTGTTATTTTTTCGCTAACGCAATTTGATGGTGCATGCTTTGGTTTAGTCTTTTGATGTACCATGCTTAGGGTGTCCCGGCGATATTTGCGACTCTAATACTTATAATAGGTGATGTCGATAGAATGAATAATAGACAAATATTCATGGATTATGTTTCATTTCAGTAATTGAATAGAAGTTGTGGTGGATACTATAAACCCTGGTTACCGACTCACCCATTGAATTTCTTTTATTACGTTAGTTTAATTTTATTATTTCATTTTACATTTCTCAATTATAAAAATCTCAAAAAAAAACATTATTTCTGATTATTAGAGATATTGATTACAGTATTTCCACCGCTCCTCGTGGGAACGACCCGTACTTTCCTCTGTCTACTAGTTAGACACCGTGCGATTGCGGTTATCATATAGGGTTTCCCGAAAGTCAACTTCGTTTAGGTTAGACAACTAATCTAGAGTCGCTTGATTAAACACTAGAGTCAACTTCGTTTAGGTTAGACTAGAAAGTCTAGGAATGTTAAGACATACAAGTATTACTCTGAAAACCTGAATAATGAGAAGAAGCAATGACTACAACGAAGACATTATCCTTTCACTTGAGGTTAGTAATATTGACTTGATTTTGTTTCGATTCCTAACGTATCTTTCAAGTCGTGCTATATTGAAAAAATGTAACATGTGAAGCTGTATATATTTATATGTAATACTCTAGTGATTAGACTTGGTCATAGCATTATGATCAAAGTATCAAGGAGACATATTACGAAGTATAAACGCTTATCTTTTGGAACTTTGTAAAAACTACATCGACATAATCTGTGTATTTAGTTACTTGATTATGTGTAAGACATAGTTGTTGATTTCATCCTAGGAACCCTTGTATTATTACAATGGTTTAAGGAAGTAGATGTATCATCTTGTTTTCATAATCGAAAGGGAAATCATGATTGGTATTTCTCTTTATTGAATATCTTTTGAATGACCAATGGAAGATGAACATGTAAATCCTATCTTAACTTATGTTATGACTTAAGGTATAACCGGTCATAACCTGTGATGTGTAGCAAGTTGTAATCGGTCACAAGCTACTCTGTGAAACATGGTGTAACCGGTCACAAGGTACATTGGAAAGTTAGTTGTAATCAGTCACAAGCTACATTTTCGAAGAAAGGTGTAACCGATCACAAGCTACCTCTGGGAAGGAAGGTGTTAGAGCACTGATCGGTCGAACTCGCAAGCATTGCTATCTCAAGCTTGTTGTCAAGTTTAGTTGCCAAAACTATAAGTCTTGATTTCTAATCTACTTATAGCTAAGTCTCGGACTAGGATAGAAAGCTTAGCTGAGCTCTAGACTCCATGGCGATCATCATACAAAGACGAAGAACTACTCAAAGAACTGGTGGAACTTCATCGACTAAAAGGTATGTGGGGACTTGAACTTATCTATCACACAAAAGTATATCTACTCGATCTCCTATCTTGAGACGAAAGTCGTATTGCTATATATACTTTGATTATACACATTTGCTATTTCGAGCCGAGTTTATCTTGCTTATCTATTTCTCGAGATATGTGTTGGTAAGCTTTCACTTTGGCCAAGTTCATCTTTACTAGTGACGAAAATCATATTAAGTTTCAATTACTTGAAAATTGCTTTGACGAAAAATGGTTTGTGAACAACAACTATATAACGTCCACTAAGAATGTTTCAATGATTGAAGTGAGAGTTTAGAATATATAACCATGGTTGGATAAAAATATTGTGTGGAAAATCATAAGTGTGTAAGTCATTATTCCTTGAACCAAAGTATGCGTACTTTGTTGCTCAGGAAAACCGGATCTAAAGTTCGCGTACCAGTACGCGTACTGTCGGAAGTTCACATCCCGTGAATTTCTGCTGGAGTTTGTGAACTGAAAACAAACTTATTCTGGGTACTTAAGTCCGCGTACCAGTATGCGTACTTAAGTTGTTATTTTCTAAAAACGATTATTCGTGAACTTAAACTTATATACTAAGGAATGCATATGTGCAAACCGTGGCTATAAAGTTCATGAATCGATTCGAGTGAATCAAATCGTTTTTGCTTCGATAGTGTCTTGTTTACTTCTATAATATATAAGCAATTGAACAACTCTCTAACTAGTTCATTTGAGTCATTTGAACTAGTGGTGGTAAATAAAAATATGGTTGATATGAAAGTGCTCATATGGCTAACCATTTGGTTAACTACTGTTGAACCAACTAAGTGTACATGTTTGAGTATGGTTACACAAACCTAAATAAACGTGCATTTTATTTGTGGTAACAATCTAAGTTTCGATCTAACGGTTGAAAGATATTAGCTTGAATCTAATCAGGTTTTCATCTAACGGTGAATATTGAATGCTTTGTTACTAATCTAACATTGATTGCAAACCCTGATTTGAAAGACTATATAAAGGAGAACTCTAGCAACTGGGAAACCTAATCCCCACACCTCCTGTGTGATACTAGTTGTATTAGCTAGAGTCGATTCTCCTTTAACCTCAGGTTTCTATCGAGACCCTGTAGGTTAACAACTTGAAGACTTCATTGGGATTGTGAAGCCAGACCAATAATACTTTTCTTGTAGTTGTGTGATCTGATCTTGTTGTTTCTATTGTATTTGAGTACAATCGTAAGATCGGCTTGAGATTGATTTCTCCGATAGGAAATATATAAAAGAAGTCACAAACATCTTCGTCTCATCGTTTATGATTCCGCAATATCTTCTTTCGCCAGTCGATTAAGATTATTGTGAGGTGATTGATAATTCTAGGCTTTTCTTTGGGAATATATGTCCGGGTTATCAATTGGTTCCTGTTCACCTTGATTTATCAAAAGACGGAGAAAAAAAACTCGTAGGAATTTCTGTGGGAGACAGATTTATCTATTACCGTAGACTTTTCTGTATGATACAGATTTGTTTATTAAAATCTTCGACTTTGGGTCGTACCAACTCTTACTTGTGGGTGAGATCAGCCAAGGGAATCAAGTGCGTAGTATCATGATGGGATCAGAGACGTAAGGAGCGCAATTGTATAGTGTCATATTGATTGGGGTTCCACTACAGTCCAGATCGAAGTTAGTTTGTAGTAGGCTAGTGTCTATAGCGGCTTAATACAATGTGTGTTCAATCTGGACTAGGTCTCGGTTTTCTTTTTTTTTTTGCTAGGTCAAAAAGTTTATTAAGCCAAAAGAACGTAATTACAAGAATTACAAAAAAGAAGCACAAAACTCCCTACCCCCATAAACCAAAGGGAACTAAAAACAAAAAAGAAATAACAAAAGTAGTAACCAGAAAATTAAAAGAAGCTACCTATATCTATAGCCAACTCCTTTCAATTTACTTCTGTTGCAACCAACTCTATACGATTTGCTCTTAGAAAAAATTCCATCCATAATATCCGTATCAAAAGCATAGTTACCCAAGACATCTTCATCCACATAAAACTCTCCATCTTCATCCTCAGAGGCAAAGTTACCAGGAACAAGCTTAATAGGAGACAACTTACTAGGAGATTTTTTCTTTGAATTCATACTTTCCATTTGCTCCCTCTTTTCTTTGAGATATTTTCTTCTAAAAGCTGGACTTCTAATGAACTGAGCACGCACATCTTCCAACTGAGTATTGCTTGCCACCTCTAATTCTTCCTTAGACAAAATATTATTCTTATCAAAAACAGTATCAACCAACCCCGATTGAATTTCCATGTTAGGGCTTGGAGATTCCTCAAATGTCAGCATCAACCTCACCCCAACTTTTAGAACCCATACTAACATCTGAGTCACTAGATTCTACATGATCCTCCTCCTCTTCCTCAATAATAACATTATTAACGCCTAACTCAGATTCCAGAACATCAAATTTGTTTTTAACCACAACTTCAGTTTGCATCAAATCATCCGCAAAAGGAGTATAATCCTTCACAAAAGGAGTAAAAGAGAAAATACCTTTGCTAGGGGGTTTCTTTCCTTTCACTTGAGTCCATTCATCTTTAGAAAAGCTCTGAGCAGCCATATCTTCCTTACGTAAAGCTATATCTTTCTGAGCTGCAATGTTATTTTTACAATGAATAAACTTTATCTGAGCCTCACGCAACTCAACAGCAGAGTTAGCTAGCTCCTTTTCCAACTGATTAGCATCAATAACGTCAGTAGGAGTGTTTTTAAGATTTATCAAATCAACCACGGTCTGACCTGCATGGCCTGCATTGATATAATCTGTACGTGTAATATCTTCACTAGCTGTAGCTCCAACAACTTCAGAAGTTCCTTTATTCACGACTCTTATTTGAGTTTCCAAATCAGACACTGATTGAGTTGTATTGTTTATCCCGGACTGAGCTGAAGAGTTTTGGTTCATCCCGGCCTCTGCATTGATAGAATCTATTCGTGTAATATCTTCTCTAGCTGTAGCTTCAACAACTTCAGAAGTTTCTTTATTCACGACTCTTATTTCAGTTTCCAATTCAGACACGGATTGAGTTATCCCGGACTGAGCTGAAGTTTGGTTCATCCTGGACTTTGCATGGTCTGCATGAGCAGATTGTGTACGTGCAGCAAGCACTTTCTTGGCTGCAATTGCGTTTTGCAATCTAAGCTGAGCCGCATCATCCCTCTCAGCTGAAGCATCAACCATATTATCCTCCTTATTCTCCAGATTCAAAGACTTCTGCTCTTCCTCATTAGTTTTAGGTGATTTTGCTTGCCAAACTTTATGAACAAGCTGTTTTTCCTTACCAGCAGCCTTCATGCTATTCTTCTTTTTGCATTCACCATCAACATGCCCAATAATATTGCAAGATAAACAAAATTTAGGTGAATTTGGTATATCAACATATTGCCAAAAAATTTTACCTCCTGCAGTGATAGAGATTCGGTCAGGAATATGCTTTGCAAAGTCTATATCTACCAAAACAGCTGCGAAGGACCATATTCCAGATTTAGGGTTCTTTGATCCACCACAATTGGTGTTCCAAGGATTTTCCCAATAGAAAGTAAAGATTTCTCAGTCCATATCTCAATAGGGAGACCAAGAAAACGTACCCAAACAGCTGCATGGGACGTTCTTTGTTTATCAGGATTAAAACCTGGGTACCAATCAATCAGCCTCAGAATTTGTTGATTGACAAACCACTTTTCAGCACGAATCTTCTCCTTTTCCAATTGTGAAGATAACATAATAACAAAGAATCCTTTGCTCATAGGTATAAACTTACACCTATTCTTAAGTTTCCATTGATTTTCAAGGATTTTTTGAACCTCAACAAACTTTAAACCTGTAGCATCCAGTCTAGTTATGAAGCTATATTGAAATGGACTAGGTCTCGGGGTTTTTCTGCATTTGCGGTTTCCTCGTCTGGTTTCTGTGTTATTTCTTTTCCGCATTATATTTTGTTATATAATTGAAGTATCACCAGGTTGTGCGTTGAATCGATCAATTGGGAAATCCAACCTTTGGTTGTTGATTAAAATTGATTGATCCTTGAACATTGGTCTTTGGTACCATTCAAGTGATTTCTTTTGTATTCAATTAGACTCGCAGATTTCTATTTTCTTGATTATTGAATCGAGAAAGTGATATATAACTCTTTGGTATTCTTTTATTAAGATCGAGTCTGACTGTCTAGTTGATTCTCTTAAAAGTATATTGGAGTTAGTCCATACAGATTGCTAAGCAAAATATTGGGTGTGGTTGTTAGACCCACACTTTTTCATAAGGTATAATGGTCACAACCTAGTTTTGGAAGCATGGTATAACCAACCACGACTTACATTTTGAGTTTGGTATAACCGATCCCAAGGAGTAAAACTGTGTTTCCAATATTCACATATCTCTTTATGTTTTGTGTGAAGCTTGGAATTAGGGTTTGCTGAGAAAACTTATAGTTTGCTTAGAAAACTTATCATTTATTTTTCAAAGATATTCCTTGATGCTCAAGGTGATCCCGAACCGAAATATTGAAAGGAATTTAATTATGATTTTCATAATATATGTTTTATTTACCAACAATTAAAACATATCCTCTGGAAAATATTATTAGTTAATGTGCTAGACTAATAATAGAAGTTTTCTATGAGAGATTTCAGAAATATTGGTTAACATTAATTGGAAATAGGAAAACCAAGATTAGGTACTTATTGCATATTTTGAGAATATTTTCGGTTTTGGGATTTCCTTGTTGTCCAAACAAACTTGGTTTATAAATACTTGAGTTTGCATCCTAAGAGCCAGGAAAACTTCATTCTTATTGTTTGCGGTGGAGACGTCTATCCGGAGAGGAAAGTACCTAATTAGGCAAAATCTCTTACGACCGCTCGTTTAAAGAGTTTTATGGGATCAAGAAGATCTACGAGTATCGTTGGTGGGAAACTAGATAATTGCATTGTTATTGTAGTTTCCCATTGTTGATTTGATTGACTAACGGTTGTTGAAAATTTTATTGCACCTAGTTTGTTTATTTTTGAGCACCTTCTCTTCTGATATAAGGCTCACTCAAACTAAATCAAAGTATCGACGGGATCTTTAGAACCATTTTCGGATCTAAATTTTTTTTTTGATAAGTCAAAAATTGTATTAATAGATAACAAAATTTACAAAAAGTAGAGTACAAGAAAAGAGGTCACAGCAACCCCAAAAACTTGTAACACTACTTGAAACGATAATAAGAAACATTAGGGTTTTCAACAGAAACTAAAAAATCAGGTCTTCCTTCATACTGAATTCCTTCTTCATTATCTAGATAACAACCATTCTTAGCCATCTTATCTGCTGAAAAATTCACCTCTCTGAAAGTATGAATAATCCTTATAGAAATATAATGATTGCATAACCTCTCCCATCTTGCTCTTGCAAACCAAGGAATAGAAGAGCTTTGTAAAGCTTGAACAACTCCATAGGAATCAGATTGCACACAAACACGATCATAATTCCATTGCATTGCCCATTCCATACCAATTATAATTGCATATAGTTCCGCCAAATAGTTTGTAGTAACTCCAAGACCAATACTCAAAGCACCAAGAACTGCACAGCTAGAGTCTCTTGCCACCACTCCTGCTCCCGCAATGCCTGGATTCCCACGCGCTGCTTCATCACAACAAATTAGAATCTCATTAAGATCCGGAGGCTTCCATAACACTTCAATAGGCTGCTGGTGTCTAACACTTCTATGAACCACACAGAAGTAATCCAACAGCACCATATCTTCCACACTGTTGCGCATAAACCCTTTTAGGCGGACTGAATATTCTTGTATTAGCTTAAGCACTCTTTTAGAAAAAAGACTCCAGCTCGGTTTCTGTTTCTCAAAGATGCATTTGTTGCGCATAGCCCAAAGTTCTGACCTGATTACTAAGTTCGCCACCAGCCACAAGTCACGGAAAATTGCACTTCTTCCCTTCGCTGCCTTGAAAGAAGCCACAATGTTAAAATTTGCTGACATACCAAAGATATCAGAAATCCAAGACCACGCACGAGCTGCAAAAGAACAATGAAAAAGAATATGTTCTAGAGATTCTTCCTCAGTTTCACACAGAACACACTTGTTAGCCAAATTAATTTTGAACCTAGATTGAATGATATCCAAAGTGGCACAAGCACCACGAATGAATTTCCAGTTTTGAGCCGCAAGTTTAGGGTGAATTTCCTTCCTCCACAGCATAGACGCTGCATTGAATCTACCATGTTTCTGACGAATAAGTTCCTTGGCAGAACTTACCGAAAAATCACCTGAAAAGTTTGGCATCCAAACTCTCTTATCTTCACCCCTATTTGGCAAAGGAAGATTATGCATATCCACACCAGCCGCGAGTAAACAGTTCAAGTGATTTTCAGAGAAAACCCATTGGTTATCCCTATAACAATCACTCACCAAAACCAATCTGTCAAGAGTAAAATCATCTAGTATCTCTGCAAAACATTTTTCTCCATACCAAACATCATAATAGAGAGAAGTAGACCTGCCATCACCAAGAAGAACTTTAGTGTTAGCCTCCACAAATTTATAAACCCTTCTAATGCCTGGAAGAATGGTAGACTTCACCCCATAAGTCTTAATGTAGCCTCTTCGACTAAAAAATTTAGCCTTAAGATAACCTGCCCAATTCTTCTTAGAAGTACTGATTTTCCACCATAACTTCATCAACATAGCAGAATTCATAGTAGCCATACGAGATAAACCCAAACCCCCCTCCTCAAAAGGGAAACAGATTTTATCATACGCCACCACAACAGCACGACTGACATTAGAGTCACCAGACCAAATAAAATTCCTAATTGCACGCTCACATTGCACAATGAACTTGCTAGGCCACTTATAAATAGCCATATTATGAATGGAATAACTCGAAATAACAGATTTAACAAGCACAATGCGGTCATGAAAAGATAAAAGAAAACCCTTCCAACCAGCAAGCTGGGTTTTAATCTTCTCAACCACATTTGCAATATGATGATACCTAACAGCACCAGGCATTATTTGAACACCCAAATAACGATCAGGGAAAGAAGCAACACTCATACCCAAATCAACAAGATAATTACGTCTACTCAACGAACCACCACCATAATAAATTTTACTCTTTTGGCGACAAACAGATTGACCCGAAGCACGCTGATACTTACCCAACAGATCCACCAGATTATTAATGCTCCGCAAATTTCCTTTACAGAAAATCATAATATCATCAGCAAAAAAGAGATGAGTAGGAGAAATACCACCTCTAGTTACCATGTAAGACATCTTCTTCTCTGCAAAAAGCTTTGTGATATTTCTGCTAAGGACATCTTCCATCAAAACAAAGATCAAGGGAGAAAGAGGATCTCCCTGACGTAAACCTCTATTTATCTTGAAAAAACCCTCCGGACTGCCATTCAAGAGAATAGAGATTCTAGCAGAATTGAAGATATGAGAAATCCAAGTGCACCAATGCTCCGAGAAACCATACCTACGAAAAACCTCCAAGACAAAAGACCAACTGACCGTGTCAAAAGCTTGTGAGATATCAATCTTAAGGCCCAAATTACCATCCTTACGATTGATATGAAGTTCATTAATCAATTCAGAAGCAAGACTAATGTTTTCATGGATGTTACGCCCTTTCATGAAAGCCACCTGTTCTTCAGAAACAAGTTTATCTAAAACGCTCCCCAGTCTAGTAGCTAAGATCTTAGTAAAGATTTTGAAGAAAAAATTACTGAGACCAATAGGACGAAAATTACGAAGAGAATTAGCACCTCTTACCTTGGGAATCAAAACAATTAGACTAGAATTTACCCCATTTGGGATATGACCAGAATTCCAGCAATAAATAACGGCTCTTAATAATCATCTTGAATAATATCCCAGCAGTGTCTATAGAAACATCCAGAAAACCCATCCGGCCCTGGAGCACTGTCTGCCCCTAGATCAAAAACTGCTTGTTTAATCTCCTCAGAAGATGGAATTCTGTCCATGGCTAAACTTTCCTCCTCCGAGATGCTAATATGACATAGTCAAATAAAATAGGATCAATCTCCAACTCCGGCCCATTAAACTTGTCCTCATAATAGTGCACAACATGATTTCTAAGCAGCTCATAATCAGAAATAGTATTGCCTGCACTGTCAACAAGTTCAGAGATAGTGTTAGAACTTCTACGAATTCTAATGCTATTATGAAAGAAATTAGTGTTACTTGAACCCTCCACAAGCCACTTATTTCTAGATTTCTGCTTAAGCATAGTATTCAACTGAGCACGAGTATCATTAAGTTTAGCCATAGCATCCTTCATAATATTTAGCTTAGTAATGTCATCCGGGTTTCATCAGAAAGAAGAGCAGCTGCCTCAAACCTCAACTGATCCTGCTTTAACCTAGAATGCACATTACCAAAAACACGAAGATTCCATTCCTTGATAATTCCTTTAGTCTCTTTAATTTTTGAGTGAAAATAAAATCAAAAGACCCAGAAATAGGCATATTCCAACTATCTCTAACCATACGAAGGAAATCAGAATGTAAGAACCACATCTTTTGAACTCGAAAAGGAGCTCTTTTGGGTCTTGGAACAGCAAAAGGAAAACCCAAAAGAGTAGAATGGTCAGAAACTTCCCTAGGAAGAGCTTTACACCGCCAATTCTCAAATTTTTCAAGCCAAGCCGCATTAATAATAGCACGATCAAGTTTACTAATAATTCTAGTCATACCTGATTGTCTATTCGTCCAAGTGAACTTACTTCCCAAGCATCAGCTTCAAAAAGATTGTTGTCATCCAACCAATCTGAAAACTCATTAATAGCTGAGGTTCTAGGTTCAAGACCACCCTTCTTCTCATCCAAACGAAGAATACAGTTAAAATCCCCAATGACTAACCAAGGAATACCATCACCAGAACTAACAAGTTGCTGCCAAAGACTCCTCCTAGTAACCTGAATATAGCTAGCATGGACAAAAGAAACATGTACACACACATCCACCTCAACCGTTATTGCCTGCTTACTGACATTAACAATTGAATTTAGAGTATTTGAATAACAAACCCAAATATTAGCAATACTAGAAGAAGAAGCATTATTAATAACATGAGAAGAATAACCTTCTCTAAGCAAACCATATCTGAACCCAGCAGAACAGGGAACTTTTGGTTCAGCAATACCAAAAATAGGTTTAAAACTCTAATCAACTCCTTTAGTTTATCTTGAGCTACATCACGTGCAACTCCATTGATATTCCAAAACAACACCCGCATTTAAACAATAGGATTTTGATTATTGGTTAGCTGTACTTCAGAAGTACTTGAGGAGGATTTTAATCTTGGAGAAGAACCTTTTCTTGCTCGAACTCCTAGCTCTGATTCCTCATCCAAATCGGTTAAAACATCAACATCCCTCAAAGTGTCTAGTCTAGCCTGAAAAGCCAAAAGCTGTTGATGCTTAGCCTTACGTGCAACTTCATCAATATGCCCAAGCTCATGTACACTTGCCGTTTCACCCACAAGAGTACTATCCAAGATATTAAACTTGTTTGAAGAGACGTATTCAGAACTCTCTCCACAGCTGCACAAACAGGAGTATAAATAGCTTCCGAAACAGGAATCCTACCCGGATTAGGAAGTCTAGTTCTAGCCAATTCAACATTCCCACCAGGCTTAGTATTTAAGGCAACAGTACTCAGCGACTTTGCCCTACTAACTAAAACTGAATGCGCAGCAACAGCCTTCTCCGCCATAGCTGCAGCAGTGCGCATTGCAGCTTCGGACCTGATCAGATCTTCCTGAAGCTGTTGTTCATAATCAGCAGTACCAATCCTCACCACATCAACCTGCACACGAGTATCTGTAGCAACTTTCTTATTCTTCTTACCATTCTTCTTATGACTTATAGTCTGCCATGTATCATTATTCTCCCCTTGATGAATAACCAGAGTTTGAGGTTGCTGAGCCTGATGCAAATCATTCTGTGTTGCTTGGTTTGCTGAAGAACTTCCCAACTCTAAAGTTCTATCTAACTGTAGAGAAGAAAACCACCCAGCTGCTGCGATGAGGAACCAGCATTTTTTCGACGTCTGTACGTGCATGAGCTGCATGTAATGCATTAACTGCATGCTTCTTCCTACATTCTTTATCTAAGTGCCCAACAATCTTGCACTTGGAGCAAAACTTAGGTTGTTTTAGAATTTCAATAGGTTGCAGAAAGTGTCGTCCATCAACTTCAACATAAACTGAATCAGTATCATGTTTAGCAAAATCTATATCAATCAAAACAGATGCATAATGACCATATTCATGATTTAGGGTTCTCTTATCTACCACAATGGGTGTTCCAAGAGATTTCCCTAAAGCTAAAAGCGTTTTTTCTACCCACATCTCCACGGCAGGCTAGGAAACTTCACCCAAACCGTTGAATGAGAAGTACATTGCTTGTCTGCGTCAAACCCTGGATACCATTCAATCAAACGAAGAGGCTGATCATTAACAATCCATGGATTTTTGTTACCATCCTTGAAAACTTTGTCTTTGTCATCTTGAGTTAATAGTTTTATAATGAAGAAACCACGGTTCATAGGGATAAACTGAACCCCAGCTTCTCCCAAACCCCATTGTTTCCAGATTTTTTTTAACATCAATGAGCTTCACACCTTTGAGATCTAATCTTCCAATAAGGCTAAATCTCCATATTTGACATCCTTCTTCATAATAGTCTTGAGGAATAACAACATCCGGTTTTCCATCTCTTGTAGTAGGGTTTGGTAAAGAACCTATATCAACAGTTGTTGAAACTTGTTTTTTGTTATGTTTTCCCATCACCAATTCAGAAAACGTGAACTTAGGATGATTAGAATCACCCACAGATTTTTCCCCCATCGCAATCACCAAGGATGATTATAGTATTGAGCGCCAGAAAATTTTGAAAGTTTGTAAACCCTAAACCCTAAGGAAAATCGCCTCAGAGCCAAGAGAGAGAAAAATCTTAGAACATCTTGTGATAATCCGTTCTGTGCGTGATTGATCAGAAGAGGATTCAATTAGTGTTGTGCAAGTTATTGAAGGCAATAAACTATTTCAAGATGAAGAAGAATTCTTATTAGTTTTCGTCTCTTGTGGATTTAGTGCACAAACCTTGATCGGTTGGATCCAACCAGAATGGTGTTCATCTTTGATAGACTTGATTGACTAGTTGCGTGAAACCAGCATCACCTTATAGTTTCTCTTTGAGATCTATATTGATTATATGCGAATCTAGAATTTCATTATTTCGGTAATCAAAGTTTAGATTGATCTAACCTAGAGATGGAAAACGGGTGGGCCGGGGATTGACCGTTGCGGGTTCCACGGGTTCGGGTTAATATGGGTTGAAACCCGCGGGTTGAAATTCTTCACGGGTTGTCATTTCTTCAACCCGTTCCCGTAACGGGTTTAACCCGCGGTTTCACGGGTTAGAGGGTTACAGGGTTTACAAGATATGGAGGAATAAAAAATTACTAATATAATCACGCCTTTCGTTCTTTATGTCGCTCTCGGCTCTTCCCTTTCGTCTACTTCTTCCCTGTTTCTTCTATTCCCCTGTTCTTTCTCTTCTGCGGGTGATTGAAAGATCAAGTGGAGGTTTTGCGACTGGCAGGAGGTAGAGGGGATCATGGATTAGTCGATGGTGGCTGGTGGTGGTGTTCGATGTTTATTGGTCTGGAGGAAAGAAGAAGAGATGATTTTTGAAGGAATCAGAAGTTAGGGTTTTGAGATTAATTCGAGATAAGAGGTAAATTAATGGGTTAATGGGGTTGTTGATAGATGAGGATTAAGAGGGTCGGTGTTAATTAAATCTATGGAGTTGTTCTGATGATTGAATTTAAGAACTAGGGTTCTGCCATGATTGAATTAGTTGTAGTTCTAAAAGAGGGGTTTTGATTTGAAAGATACAGATTGAGTTAGAGGTGGGTTTTCTGTCAATTTATCAGTTGTAGTATTGTTGATGAAGAATTGGTGAATTAGGGTTCCTCTATGGTGAAAATAATGTTGGTGATGCTTCAGAGTTGAATCAAACTCAGAGATTTGTAAATGAGGTAATAATGCTTCTAAATTAATTGGTGAAGTTATTCAGTTTTGTTGAATGGATATATGTGCTTGATAATTGAATTTAGAATTGAGATATATGTATGATAGAACTAGTGTTTCAAGTATTTGAATGGACAATAGAATGTGCTTGTGATGGACTGAGTTTAGAAAAATGGAATTAGATGAATGAATGTGAGGAAGTTGTCGAATTTTTGGTGATGTTATGGATTGCAGGGAAGGTTAGAGCTCATTCTTGAGTTGAGAAATTACAGGAAGGATGAC
Source organism: Papaver somniferum (assembly GCF_003573695.1). NCBI lineage: Eukaryota > Viridiplantae > Streptophyta > Magnoliopsida > Ranunculales > Papaveraceae > Papaver > Papaver somniferum. The sequence goes on from NC_039361.1 coordinate 92,722,640, forward strand.
TGTCAATTGAGTTAATGAAGGTTACTTATGAACATCTTGAAGTGATAATGATGTTGTTCTTCACGGGTTTACGGGTTATACCCGCGGGTTCACGGGCCGGGAGGGTTAACCCGTTTACTCACAAGTCGACATTTCTCCAACCCGAACCTGGCTTGTTTTGAAACAAGTCGAGCCGGGTTCGGGTTTTCACGGATCGGGCACGGGTTAATCCGCGGGTTTTGGCTTGTTTTCCAGCTCTAATCTAACCAGATAAAGGAGTTTATTAGTTTAAAATGAAGAGCCTTTGTCAACAACTCGCATATCTTTATAGCAAAGATTGATTACAGTGGTTACCAAACAGATTCTTCCTTTGCTGTTTGGAATACGATCCAAAAGACTTTCTATTCACGTAGGTGACTCTAAAAGTCGAAGGCGCGGGGATACTGAGGAAACTAAGTAGCTAGGGGTAGTCTTAAGGCTGTCAATATACTTCCGAAGTCCGAGATTCATTTCCGAAAATTCGACATCCTAAAGGATTTGATCCGATTTTTCGGATTTCGGATTTGGGAACCTGATATATCATCGGATTTTACCTCTTAACCCTATCGTAACCGGATTAGGGTAATTATGTTAGACTAATTTCCAAAATCCGATAAGCCTAGGGGTGTACTAGTAATTTTCCACCCCTAGGTATTATCCGTCGACTGTCGAGATCCAACAACCTGATTTTATCATCTGTTTATTAGTTAGTCTAACAAGTAATAGCAGGAGAGGGAGAAAGAAAAACAAAAAGAGATCGAGGAAGTCATTTAGATCAAGAGATTCAACCTGATTCTATCAATTGATTGAGAGAAGATGAGATCGATTAGGTTTTGATTCTCACAGAAGTAACAAGTAATGATTGAAGAGAAATTAGGTTTTGATTTTTTTTTACTAAATCGATTGAATGTTTGGGATTTAATCGAATTATTCTTTAAGATTTAATCAATTTTGTAGAAACCTTTCTATTGTCAGTTTTAGGAATTTCTTTTCATCTAGTTTTGATTTTTAGGTTTTGGTTATGATGTTAGATATTGCATTCATGTAGATAACCGATTTAATTGTGACTTTGTGTTTAGATTCTGATGGTTCTTTTTTGTTACTAGAATTGAGGACCTGTCTTCAGTCTTCACAAATCAGTGAGTCACTTCCAGGTAAAAATCATCTCCTTCTTCATGCAAAGGCCCCAAATTACTACCTTTGCTTCTTAATCTTGATTAGTTCTAATTAAAATCAGAAACTCATGATTGTTCTGCAAATGGTTTTTGTCTGTTCGCAAGATTGTTCCCACATATTTTATAATTAGTTGACCAGTGCACCCATGTCAACTCTGAATAACTTGTAGTCTATACTATTTATTTTATTTTATTTTTAATTTGGGTTTAGGCATTACTATGATTTAATCAGTATCCATAAGTCAAGCATACCAAAAATTCTGTTAGCAGTGCCTATCTGTTGCTAAACTTTCTTTTATGATTGATTATTGAAAATCCAGTTAAAAAAGATAGAGATTTTTTTGGAGTGAAATAATAAATGGTTAGTGAATCTGATGCTACAATTTTGAGTGAGAATGTGGGTGTAGGCGAATGCACTTAGTGCGGCTGGTAAAGCGCCTAAAAAATATGGTATAAACTCTGTTAACTTTGTGAAACTCATAAAGAACACTGAACTTGTAGAACTATTTAATAAGAATTAAGTAACTAGTTTGTATGTTGCTTCTCTATTTAATATATGACATATTCTCCAAGTATGTTAATCTACATCCATAACATTTGTTTTTATCCTCCTACTGGTAGTTCATCGTGTTCGTGTTGACTGAACTGTCTTAATTACTTCATCACAGGATGTCTATGCTCTGTCTTGATAGTTGTTAATTTGCAAGTTGCAATTTCCTTAGTGCTGCACTCCGAAAGAATTGATTAATCTTTATGAGAACTCAGTTAGCTTTATCTTAAAATATGAAAGTCATTACTTTGTCATTGAAAACGCGGGCTATAACAACCACACCCAATATTTCGTTCGGAAATATGTATGGAGTAAACTCCAATATAATTATGAGAGCACCAACTTAAAAGTCAGACTCAATCAAGAAATATATCAAAGAGATTTATCTCTTTCTCAATACAATCAGTAAATTAACTAGATAGAAATCCGTGAGACTGATTGTTATGAGAATAACTCGGATGGTACCAAAGACCAATGGCCGAGTGTCAATCAAGTCCTATCCAACAAACAAGGTCGGATTTATCAACTATGATTGAACTACGCACAACCCGTGATATTTCAATTATATAAACAAATATAATTCGGAAAAGAAATAACATAGACGCCAGAAATTTTATTAACGAGGAAACCACAAATGCATAAAAACTCCGGGACCTAGTCCAGATTTGAACACCACACTGTATTAAGCCGCTACAGATTCCATCCTACTACAAGTTAACTTCGGACTGAAATGTAGTTGATCCATAACCAAGTCTCACACCGATTAAGGTATAGTCACGTTCCTTACACCTCTTGAATCCCAGCAGGACTCTGCGCACTTGATTCCCTTAGGTGATCTCACCCACAACTAAGAGTTGCTACGAATCAAAGTCGAAGACTTATAAACAAATCTGTCTACCACAGATAAGTCTATTTTGGTTGTTGTTTCCGTCTTAAGATAAAGATCACGGTGTACAGGAAACTCAACTAATAATCTGGTCTTATACTCCCGAAGAGTATCCTAGACATATTAGTCACCTCACAATAACCTAACTGATTAACAGATGAAGTTATTGCGAAATCACAAGAGTCTGGACGAAGAACTGTTGTGATTACTTTTTATGTCTTACCTATAGGAGATAAATCTCGAGAAAATCTTAGAGAATATTAAACTCAACACGGTAGAAAAAGTAAGATCAGCATACACAACTACAAAGAAAATAGTTGGATCTGGCTTCACGAATCCCAAATGAATTCTTAAGGTCATTAACTTAATAACGGTTTTGGAAAATCGAGGTTAATGGAGAATCGACTCTAGTTTGCAACTAGGATACACGAGAGTGCCGGGATTAGGTTTCCCATATGCTAGAGTTCTCCCTTATATAGTCTTTCAAATCAGGGTTGCATACAATCAAAGCTAAGATAACTTAGTAACATAGCAATTAATATCACCATTAGATTGACTCCTGATTTAAGATTCAAGCTAAATCTGCTTAGAAATAAGCAATCAATCTCCAACGTTAGATGTTATTAGCTTAGTACACACTAATGAAATATATTTTATTTAGATATGGATGAACCGTACCCAAATATGTATAACCGTTGGCTCAATAATAATTAACCGAAGTTATCCACATGAACACTTATAGTTTAGCCATATTCATCTAACACTTCTGGATTAAATATTATGATCATTCAATCATGATAGATAATCAAATGAATCTAAATTTTTTTCAAGAGAGTTGTTCAAATGTTCATCCTCTCATAGAAATATATATGAACCATTTGAAACATATTCAGTTTGGTTTGTAATTGTACAAAGTACTTATACAAGAACCAATTCATGAACATAATGCCACGGTTTTCAAAACAAGTTCGCATACCTTATTTCATCAAAGTTTCAGGGGATTTAGTTCGCAAAAAAACCTGAGTTCATGAGTATCAATGTCATACTTACCAATTTTAGAACCTAACCACTGTGTTCGCAAACAGAGTACGCGAACCACAGTACTGGACTTACCTAGTCTTAGCCGTTCGAAAACAGAGTATGCGAACCACAGTTCCGGACTTAGCCTAGTCTGGTCGTTCGCAAACAGAGTACGTGAACTCTAGCTCCGGACCTTTGGCGGTTAAACCCTTTTGCCAACAAAGTTCGCAAACAAGGGTTCTAGACCTGAACTAGCATTCGCAGTTCGCATACCAGGTACGCATACCGTATTATATCCAGACATTGGTAGTAGTTCTATAACTCTCATTTAATCGTTGAAACATCCTTAGAAGACAACAATGGTAATCTTACATATACCACTAGCTTCAAGTAATTTTCAAGTGATTAATCGATCAATACGAAATTTCCCAAGTTAACATCAAATGATTGCCTCACACAAATCATGTAAGATATTCAAGATAATTTTCACATGATCATCTTGACTTAATATTTAGTTTCTAACAAATAAGTTGTCTACAACTAAACTCGTCAAGTAGATGATGAAGTTTAGCTAAAGCTAAAAATTTTCCAACACGTATTTTGAGAAATATATAAACGAGATGAACTCGGATCGAAATTTCAAATTGTATAATGTAAAAGTCTATATAGCTATACGACTTAATATCTTTAGAAGTTAGAATAGAATAGACTTCTTAGTGATAGATAAGTTTTAGTCTCCACATACCTTTTGTTGATGAAGTTCCTCCAAGCTCTTCAGTAGATCTTCTTCTTCAATTGGTGAACGCTGTGAATTCCAATGCTCAACTACACTTCTATCTTAATCCGAGACATAGCTATAAGTAGACTAGAAATCAAGTATATAATTTGATCAACTAAACTTGACAAACAAGCTTGAGATAATGTAGTAGGGTAAAAACTGATTCTGCTGAAAATGGTAAATTGGGTGTGCCGCCGAGAAACGAATCTAAACCATAAACAAATGCACTGCACATGAGTACTTTAGATTCGAGAAATCAATCTGTACAATCCTGGCCTAAACCAAGAAATGGCCGTTTTAGTCTTGCTCGGCCACAAAATGAAGGAGAATGGTTGATCTTAGGGAGGGAAGCAAAGAAGGTGTTGAGATCAGAATGATGAACTATGAAAGCATGGTTGTTTTATCAGAATGTAGAACCTGCTGGCAGAATATAAGCTGCAAGTTCTTGGCGTTTTCTGGATACTTGTGTTAATAAACCGTTGTTGGTTGAAATAGATTTATACAAGTCATAGTTGAACACACTGATCTCGTAGGAAGTGGAGATAGTTGAGTGGTGGAGAAGTGGGGATTGTGTAAAAATTGCGAGAACCATGTCCCTGTCACGAAGAGAAGACTGGTTGGTTTTACACCCACTACTCCTTATTGTCCTGAACTACCCGGCTTTACTGACACTATCTCATAATGAGAGCGTTGCACGCCGCACGCTGTAAACCGCCATACCAATACCCGAATGAGTATCCCCCAGTTTGTGACATGTTTGATGCCTCGAGTATTTTCGTAGGAAATATGAAGCAAGTAGTATGAAGAGTTGAAAAAGTCTTTCATAGTAGTTGTTGAGTAGGTCTTGCTAGCAAGTGATAGGTTTAGAATACACCTTTTCGTTATGCTTTATTTACTATTTTTCTTGGAAATTATGTATTTTATGCGTGTTTTTGAGTTATTGGGTACTCTGGAGTCATATGGAGAAAAGAAGAAGAAATCACCCGATTTGAGCAAGAAAGGGCACAAAGGTCTTTATGTAGACGAATACTATTAGGAGCCTAGCAACATGTTAAGGGGTAGCCAGTTTGGTGGTTAAAAGAGAAGTACTAAAAAGCACCCAAGATGAAACTATGGGGTACCCAATCTAGGGTGGCTCTTGAATGGGGCGTCATAATCCTCCCCAACCCTAAATCTAGAAGAACGACTTCTCTCAATCATTTCCTCTCATTCACTTACTACGCCTGAAACTGAGAAGAAATAAAAAGCAGCAGCCACTGCCATAATTGCCGAGACCAGATCAAGGAACAGACGAAGAAATGAGATCAAGAAGAAAACGTGGAACAACACCTGATTCTGATGTGATTAAAGTTAGGGTTTGGTGATCTTAAGAGAATCAGATCGAGATGAAGAAGGATTGGATTTGAATCTGTTTGAAGAACAAGATGAAATTAAATTAGGGTTTGCAATGAATCAAGAACAAACAGGGACGAGATAATATGGTGTTTGGAGATGATGGAGGAAGATGGGTTTGAGTGTTGATGTCGATTTCAGAGAAATGGGTGCAGATGGAGTAAGGATATGAAGTAGCAGTGAAGAAAGAAAAAGAGATCAAAGATTGGTTAATGGCAGAAATTGGAATAATGGGTTTGATTGTGTTGCTCAGAACAGGGTTTTGAAGAGAAAATTGTTGTTGTTGAGACGAATTGAGACCTCAGAGAAGAATTGAAGAGAGGGCTGTTATGAATGGAGTAGCTTGGAGTCAGTAAAGGAAAGAAATCTGTAAGGAATTGAAGATGCTGAGTTGCTGTTTATTACAAGGAAGAATGAAGCTGTAGGAATGAACAAATTGGTTCTCAAAGCTGTGTAGATGAATGCTAGGATTGTCACAGGAGAAGACTAAAATTAATGGCCTTAATTTGGCCGGGAAACACCAGAAAACAAACGGAACTCTGTCAGATTTTCTTACTGGCGATTTAACTCAGTGATTCGTGTATCCATCTCAATTGACTCAGTCCAGTTAGACTAGTCAGCCGAGGTGGACAGTTGACTCAGTGGATGATTCATTCTCTCCCATTGACCCATTGACTGACGGTCTGACAAGAACGACCGTTAAATTTAACAGAACAACGACATAATATTCCTTCTGCGGTGAAGAATCTCAAGTGGACGACGGGAAACTTTCCGGCCGAATTCCGGTGATACCAAGAACTTTTTCAGGCGAACAAAAGTGCATATATTTGTGAAGAATTCTCTAGACTCATCTAGACTCATGGGTTTGAGGAATTGGGTTTGAATTTGGAAGGAGAAGGTGGAAGAATTTTACAAAGACAAGGATTTGGAATGTGGAATTATTATGGGAAAAAGAGTTAATTCCTAAGAGGATTGCTAGCAAATTGAAGCCTATAAATAGATAAGTTCTCTACTTTTTTATACACTTCTACATTTTTTGACACGCACAACACTTTTCTTTTCTTTACTCTTTGAGTGAACTCTTTAGCATGCGTAGCTAATTTTCTAATTGATTGAGGATGAATTCCTAGTTCTTAACATGTTTTGAGTTTTGTTTTAAATCTACTTTGAAGTTTTCATATGATTATCGTCTGTTCTTACTAATATGAGTGTTTATGATTGATTGATAGGTTGTTTAGAGTGCACACTAAATTTATTTGTTAATTTGATGTAAACTAGTGAAAGTTAGGGGATAGTAATCGTTTCTTGACTATTTACATAAGTAGAAGACATGAGACCTTGCGGAGGGATTCCGTGGAGCAATTGTGTATGAACCAACGTTAGCAAGTAGACCTTGATCTAAGAGTCTAACTACTAATATCAACCTAATAAATTCATAAATATTAATGTGTTTAACTAAATTACATCTTAAGTGATCTACTACTAGGTGGTTTGGTAAATAGAATCCGGTAGTCGAGAACTTCCGTGTCCGGTGATATAAGCGATTTTGGGGTTAGCACTGATCTAGCTGCTATACCTACGGTTGGTGATAATATGTTACTAATAAAAGTGGAAAAGAACATAACTTGAATCGTTGTTTTGCAACGAAGAACAATTCCTTGATCTTGTTTCTCTTATTGATTTCCTTTATCTTTTAATTGCTTTGTTTATTTTCTTTTGCTTTATAAAATCTCTCCCCCCTCCTTTTTGTGATATCATAAGACAAATAAAACCTCTTGCTACTCATGGGAACGAACTTGACTACACTATATTACTTGTTAATTAAGTGGAAAAATATTAATTAATTTGTTGTGGTTACGACAGGCATCAAATTTTGGCGCCGCTGCTGGGGAGCAGCGGAGCAGCTTTAGTTGTTTTTTTTCTAATTTTTCTAGAATTTTAATTTCAGGTACTCCACGTATGGTGGACAAGCGCAAGCATATCGCAACAATCAATACGATTTTCAACCTCAATATTATGGCAACTTTCAACCATCCTTAGGATAGAATCAAAACCAATCTTTTGGCTATGATCAATATCCTACGGAACCTTATGGATACTCTCATGCATATCAACAACCTTATGACGGGTATGTAAGTGAACAATCACGAGGATGGAAGGATAGTTATACTTGTAATCAGTTGTTTTCTAGTGTTGCGCAAAGGACCAAGAGTTTGGAACTAAAAACTTATGATACCGAAATAGGATATACTCCTCTTCGTCGTGCTTTTCCTTCATTCTTTCCAAAAAAGGAGATACAGTCTAGAAACTCTATTAATGGTAGAAAGCGTATTGACGTCAGAAAACTCTATAAGAAATACAATGAGATACAAGAAGTCGGTGCATCAGAAGAGACTCTTGAGAGAATTAACAAGGTCATAGACATGGAATTTGAACGTCGTTTTGATGTTGGAGATTTTGAGGTTGACGAAGATTCTTATGATGAAGAGGAACCTTTGCAAATTCCTTGCAACAATGAGGAAGTTAATCCAACTTCGGATTATAATAACGATCCTTCGCCTATTCAAAAGGAGGAGATTGGATGTGACTTGCCTATTGTTATAAACGGTGTAACACCCACACAAGAAGATCTTGTAATTTATACCAAAGAAGATTTTATGAGAGAGGAATGGCCCGATTCCGATGACGTGGATGTTGAAGAGGTGATGCTTGAGAATGAATTGAATGATATTGTGGAAGACCCAATTGAGCTTGCTAAATATTTTAATGATGATAATGATGCCAAAACTTTAGTTAAGGTATAAAATGATGAAGAATGGTGGCAAGGTTTGATAGAGGACCACGATATACAAGAGGTAAGTAATTCACTTGAATTTTCTAAGGATGAAGAGGATTCCGTAATACAAGAGATTGTGCAAGGTTTGTGTAACCCTTTGCATATTGATTATTCTCCTTTACCTCTTATTGGTTAGAATGTATGTGCTTCGAAAGTATTTTTGGATGATTTTGTTTCTAGATATCCACCATTGGAAACACTTGATTCTAACAGTATGCAGGTTTGCCAAGAGGAATACATGTAAGTTCCCAAATTATATGTTCTATATACACTTCCAAGTGTAGACAAGACTAAGTGTGGGAGAAACTTCTATCGAGCGATAATTTTACTATTATTTTCTTGTGCTAACATTTGTATGGAGTTATTGTTTGCAAAACAGGTACTATGGGTGGATCCCCAAATTTTCAGATTGTTGGTATATGGGAAGTGAATCTTGCAAGTGCCAAGTCAGGATGACGACCTTAAACCAAGCGCTAAATGGGAGGCAACCCATCGGTTTTGTATTTCTTATCCTTTTCCTTTTTATTTTATTTTATTTTTGTTTTGTTATTTGTTTTTCTTGTTCCATATCATGTTAGGATTTCCCACCTTGACTTTACTAGGACGACTCAATTACATTGAGGACAATCTAAGGTTTAAGCGTGAGGGAGTGGTAAAGCATATATTTAAAAAAAATGCATAAAAACCTCCAACTTGTAGAGATTTTAGAGTCACTAGCATACTTCTAGGTATGTTTACATAGAGAATTCTGACCGACATAACTGAACTTAGAAGTGTTAGGGAACTTGTTAGAGTGTTAAATAATGGATTTAATCATGCCGGTGGCAAATAAGCATTAGAACCTCCCAAAATTTTCTTTGCAGCAAGGCAATTCTCAAGTTTGTTGCCCATAAACTTACAATGAGGGCAGAATTTGACATTCTCTAAGTCTTGAATTTCAATATACTGGCAGAACTCTTTTCCATTTGCATTCAAGCGAAATCTTTTAGGAATCAACTTAGCAAAGTCAATATCAATCAGAACCGCAGCATAGTTTCCAACATCATGATCCAATGTCTTTTGATCAATAGCAATCGGTTTTCCAATAATTTTAGCAATGGAAAGAAGAATTTTATTAGTTCATAACTCAATGTACAAACCAGGGAAACTTACCCAAATTGAAGCTCTTGAAGTTTGCTGTCTTTCTGGATCAAAATTTGGGTAAAAATTAAAAACCCTAAGTTGTTGATTCTGTATAACCCAAGTATCACCATGCCATACATGTTCCTTGTCATCTGCTGAAGTTAACTTTATGATAAAGAACCCTTTTGTCATTGGAACTCATGCACCAACTTACGTAACTTACTACCCGCTTCCACCTTCGCCACCCCATTAATATTCCAATAGATAACTCTCATCAGGAAACACTCTTCCTATATTTATGAATAGCTTGTGGAATCTTGCTAGGAATCCTACTTTGTAAAACAGGTGAGACACCCTTTCTAACTCGGTTTCCCAAAGCATTCACTTCAGGGTTTCTTCATTATAAAACTATTAACTCAAGATGAGCATTGTGAAACTATTAACTCGGTTTCCCAAAGCATTCACTTCAGGGTTTCTTCATTATAAAACTATTAACTCGGTTTCCCAAAGAATCCACGCACATTCTGAGCATTGTGAAACTTTTACTCTCTCTTGGCTCTGAGGCGATTTTCCTTAGGGTTTAGGGTTTACAAACTTTCAAAATTTTCTGGCGCTCAATACTATAATCATCCTTGGTGATTGCGATGGGGGAAAAATCTATGGGTGATTCTAATCATCCTAAGTTCACGTTTGCTGAATTGGTGATGGGAAAACATAACAAAAAACAAGTTTCAACAACTGTTGATATAGGTTCTTTACCAAACCCTACTACAAGAGATGGAAAACCGGCTGTTGTTATTCCTCAAGACTATTATGAAGAAGGCTGTCAAATATGGAGATTTAGCCTTATTGGAAGATTAGATCTCAAAGGTGTGAAGCTCATTGATGTTAAAAAAAATCTGGAACAGCAATGGGGTTTGGGAGAAGCTGCGGTTCAGTTTATCCCTATGAACCGTGGTTTCTTCATTATAAAACTATTAACTCAAGATGGCAAAGACAAAGTTTTCAAGGATGGTAACAAAAATCCATGGATTGTTAATGATCAGCCTCTTCGTTTGATTGAATGGTATCCAGGGTTTGACGCAGACAAGCAATGTACTTCTCATTCAACGGTTTGGGTGAAGTTTCCTAGCCTGCCCGTGGAGATGTGGGTAGAAAAAACGCTTTTAGCTTTAGGGAAATCTCTTGGAACACCCATTGTGGTAGATAAGAGAACCCTAAATCATGAATATGGTCATTATGCATCTGTTTTGATTGATATAGATTTTGCTAAACATGATACTGATTCAGTTTATGTTGAAGTTGATGGACGACATTTTCTGCAACCTATTGAAATTCTAAAACAACCTAAGTTTTGCTCCAAGTGCAAGATTGTTGGGCACTTAGATAAAGAATGTAGGAAGAAGCATGCAGTTAATGCATTACATGCAGCTCATGCACGTACAGACGCTCGAAAAAATGCTGGTTCCTCATCGCAGCAGCTGGGTGGTTGTTCTTCACTACAGTTAGATAGAACTTTAGAGTTGGGAAGTTCTTCAGCAAACCAAGCAACACAACAGAATGCTTTGCATCATGATCAGCAACCTCAAACTCTGGTTATTCATCAAGGGGAGAATAATGATACATGGCAGACTATAAGTCATAAGAAGAATGGTAAGAAGAATAAGAAAGTTGCTACAGATACTCGTGTGCAGGTTGATGTGGTGAGGATTGGTACTTCTGATTATGAACAACAGCTTCAGGAAGATCTGATCAGGTCCGAAGCTGCAATGCGCACTGCTGCAGCTATGGCGGAGAAGGCTGTTGCTGCGCATTCAGTTTTAGTTAGTAGGGCAAAGTCGCTGAGTACTGATGCCTTAAATACTAAGCCTGGTGGGAATGTTGAATTGGCTAGAACTAGACTTCCTAATCCGGGTAGGATTCCTGTTTCGGAAGCTATTGATACTCCTGTTTGTGCAGCTGTGGAAGAGAGTTCTGAATACGTCTCTTCAAACAAGTTTAATATCTTGGATAGTACTCTTGTGGGTGAAACGGCAAGTGTACATGAGCTTGGGCATATTGATGAAGTTGCACGTAAGGCTAAGCATCAACAGCTTTTGGCTTTTCAGGCTAGACTAGATACTTTGAGGGATGTTGATGTTTTAACCGATTTAGATGAGGAATCGGAGCTAGGAGTTCGAGCAAGAAAAGGTTCTTCTCCAAGAGTAAAATCCTCCTCAAGTACTTCTGAAGTTCAGCTAACCAATAATCAAAATCCTATTGTTTAAATGCGGGTGTTGTTTTGGAATATCAATGGAGTTGCACGTGATGTAGCTCAAGATAAACTAAAGGAGTTGATTAGAGATTTTAAACCTGATGTTTTTGGTATTGCTGAACCAAAAGTTCCCTGTTCTGATGGGTTCAGATATGGTTTGCTTAGAGAAGGTTATTCTTCTCATGTTATTAATAATGCTTCTTCTTCTAGTATTGCTAATATTTGGGTTTGTTATTCAAATACTCTAAATTCAATTGTTAATGTCAGTAAGCAGGCAATAACGGTTGAGGTGGATGGTGTCATGTTTCTTTTGTCCATGCTAGCTATATTCAGGTTACTAGGAGGAGTTGGCAGCAACTTGTTAGTTCTGGTGATGGTATTCCTTGGTTAGTCATTGGGGATTTTAACTGTATTCTTCGTTTGGATGAGAAGAAGGGTGGTCTTGAACCTAGAACCTCAGCTATTAATGAGTTTTCAGATTGGTTGGATGACAACAATCTTTTTGAAGCTGATGCCTTGGGAAGTAAGTTCACTTGGACGAATAGACAATCAGGTATGACTAGAATTATTAGTAAACTTGATCGTGCTATTATTAATGCGGCTTGGCTTGAAAAATTTGAGAATTGGCGGTGTAAAGCTCTTCCTAGGGAAGTTTCTGACCATTCTACTCTTTTGGGTTTTCCTTTTGCTGTTCCAAGACCCAAAAGAGCTCCTTTTCGAGTTCAAAAGATGTGGTTCTTACATTCTGATTTCCTTCGTATGGTTAGAGATAGTTGGAATATGCCTATTTCTGGGTCTTTTGATTTTATTTTCACTCAAAAATTAAAGAGACTAAAGGAATTATCAAGGAATGGAATCTTCGTGTTTTTGGTAATGTGCATTCTAGGTTAAAGCAGGATCAGTTGAGGTTTGAGGCAGCTTCTTCTTTCTGATGAAACCCGGATGACATTACTAAGCTAAATATTATGAAGGATGCTATGGCTAAACTTAATGATACTCGTGCTCAGTTGAATACTATGCTTAAGCAGAAATCTAGAAATAAGTGGCTTGTGGAGGGTTCAAGTAACACTAATTTCTTTCATAATAGCATTAGAATTCGTAGAAGTTCTAACACTATCTCTGAACTTGTTGACAGTACAGGCAATACTATTTCTGATTATGAGCTGCTTAGAAATCATGTTGTGCACTATTATGAGGACAAGTTTAATGGGCCGGAGATGGAGATTGATCCTATTTTATTTGACTATGGTCATATTAGCATCTCGGAGGAGGAAAGTTTAGCCATGGACAGAATTCCATCTTCTGAGGAGATTAAACAAGCAGTTTTTAATCTAGGGGCAGACAGTGCTCCAGGGTCGGATGGGTTTTCTGGATGTTTCTATAGACACTGCTGGGATATTATTCAAGATGATTTATTAAGAGCCGTTATTTATTGCTGGAATTCTGGTCATATCCCAAATGGGGTAAATTCTAGTCTAATTGTTTTGATTCCCAAGGTAAGAGGTGCTAATTCTCTCCGTAATTTTCGTCCTATTGGTCTCAGTAATTTTTTCTTCAAAATCTTTACTAAGATCTTAGCTACTAGACTGGGGAGCGTTTTAGATAAACTTGTTTCTGAAGAACAGGTGGCTTTCATGAAAGGGCGTAACATCCATGAAAACATTAGTCTGGCTTCTGAATTGATTAATGAACTTCATATCAATCGTAAGGATGGTAATTTGGGCCTTAAGCTTGATATCTCACAAGCTTTTGACACGGTCAGTTGGTCTTTTGTCTTGGAGGTTTTTCGTAGGTATGGTTTCTCGGAGCAATGGTGCACTTGGATTTCTCATATCTTCAATTCTGCTAGAATCTCTATTCTCTTGAATGGCAGTCCGGAGGGTTTTTTCAAGATAAATAGAGGTTTACGTCAGGGAGATCCTCTTTCTCCCTTGATCTTTGTTTTGATGGAAGATGTCCTTAGCAGAAATATCACAAAGCTTTTTGCAGAGAAGAAGATGTCTTACATGGTAACTGGAGGTGGTATTTCTCCTACTCATCTCTTTTTTGCTGATGATATTATGATTTTCTGTAAAGGAAATTTGCGGAGCATTAATAATCTGGTGGATCTGTTGGGTAAGTATCAGCGTGCTTCGGGTCAATCCGTTTGTCGCCAAAAGAGTAAAATTTATTATGGTGGTGGTTCGTTGAGTAGACGTAATTATCTTGTTGATTATTTGGGTATGAGTGTTGCTTCTTTCCCTGATCGTTATTTGGGTGTTCAAATAATGCCTGGTGCTGTTAGGTATCATCATATTGCAAATGTGGTTGAGAAGATTAAAACCCAGCTTGCTGGTTGGAAGGGTTTTCTTTTATCTTTTCATGACCGCATTGTGCTTGTTAAATCTATTATTTCGAGTTATTCCATTCATAATATGGCTATTTATAAGTGGCCTAGCAAGTTCATTGTGCAATGTGAGCGTGCAATTAGGAATTTTATTTGGTCTGGTGACTCTAATGTCAGTCGTGCTGTTGTGGCGGCGTATGATAAAATCTGTTGCCCTTTTGAGGAGGGGGGTTTGGGTTTATCTCGTATGGCTACTATGAATTCTGCAATGTTGATGAAGTTATGGTGGAAAATCAGTACTTCTAAGAAGAATTGGGCAGGTTATCTTAAGGCTAAATTTTTTAGTCGAAGAGGCTACATTAAGACTTATGGGGTGAAGTCTACCATTCTTCCAGGCATTAGAAGGGTTTATAAATATGTGGAGGCTAACACTAAAGTTCTTCTTGGTGATGGCAGGTCTACTTCTCTCTATTATGATGTTTGGTATGGAGAAAAATGTTTTGCAGAGATACTAGATGATTTTACTCTTGACAGATTGGTTTTGGTGAGTGATTGTTATAGGGATAACCAATGGGTTTTCTCTGAAAATCACTTGAACTGTTTACTCGCGGCTGGTGTGGATATGCATAATCTTCCTTTGCCAAATGGGGGTGAAGATAAGAGAGTTTGGATGCCAAACTTTTCAGGTGATTTTTCGGTAAGTTCTGCCAAGGAACTTATTCGTCAGAAACATGGTAGATTCAATGCAGCGTCTATGCTGTGGAGGAAGGAAATTCACCCTAAACTTGCGGCTCAAAACTGGAAATTCATTCGTGGTGCTTGTGTCACTTTGGATATCATTCAATCTAGGTTCAAAATTAATTTGGCTAACAAGTGTGTTCTGTGTGAAACTGAGGAAGAATCTCTAGAACATATTCTTTTTCATTGTTCTTTTGCAGCTCGTGCGTGGTCTTGGATTTCTGATATCTTTGGTATGTCAGCAAATTTCAACATTGTGGCTTCTTTCAAGGCAGCGAAGGGAAGAAGTGCAATTGTCCGTGACTTGTGGCTGGTGGCGAACTTAGTAATCAGGTCAGAACTTTGGGCTATGCGCAACAAATGCATCTTTGAGAAACAGAAACCGAGCTGGAGTCTTTTTTCTAAAAGAGTGCTGAAGCTAATACAAGAATATTCAGTCCGCCTAAAAGGGTTTATGCGCAACAGTGTGGAAGATATGGTGCTGTTGGATTACTTCCGTGTGGTTCATAGAAGTGTTAGACACCAGCAGCCTATTGAAGTGTTATGGAAGCCTCCGGATCTTAATGAGATTCTAATTTGTTGTGATGGAGCAGCGCGTGGGAATCCAGGCATTGCGGGAGCAGGAGTGGTGGCAAGAGACTCTAGTTGTGCAGTTCTTGGTGCTTTGAGTATTGGTCTTGGAGTTACTACAAACTATTTGGCGGAACTATATGCAATTATAATTGGTATGGAATGGGCAATGCAATGGAATTACGATCGTATTTGTGTGCAATCTGATTCCTATGGAGTAGTTCAAGCTTTACAAAGCTCTTCTATTCCTTGGTTTGCAAGAACAAGATGGGAGAGGTTATGCAATCATTATATTTCTATAAGGATTATTCATACTTTCAGAGAGGTGAATTTTTCAGCAGATAAGATGGCTAAGAATGGTTGTTATCTAGATAATGAAGAAGGAATTCAGTATGAAGGAAGACCTGATTTTTTAATTTCTGTTGAAAACCCTAATGTTTCTTATTAATGTTTCAAGTAGTGTTACAAGTTTTTGGGGTTGCTGTGACCTCTTTTCTTGTACTCTACTTTCTGTAAATTTTGTTATCTATTAATACAATTTTTGACTTATCAAAAAAAATCACTTCAGAATCCGAATCTGATTTGGAATCACTAAAATGTTGTTGAGAAGAAGTAGAACTTGTAAGCAAAATCATGCTTGGTTTCCTACTTTTCTTTGGCATATCCACTGGTATTTCCGCCCACTTAACACCCTTAACACCTGATGAAGCTTTCTCAGGTGTCAACTCTTCATCCGAACTACCACCAGAAGAGTTTTCAGCAGCATCCGAACCCCCTCCCGAAAAGTGTTCAGCATCATCATTATCAACACCCAACTCATCATTCAAGACATTGAACTTATTAGGAGAAACCACAATAGAATCTTCAGCAACATCTCTGTAGCTTGAGATATCCTCAATATTATCAACCACCTTGTCTTGCAAAGACTTATTACCAGCCTCAACCGGCTTAAAAGAAGAACTAGCCTCATTCCCATCACTAGAGTGATTAGTTCTTGCCAATTCACCACTCTTAGTTGACTTAGATGAGGTTGCAATTTCAACCATTGACAACCCACTAGCCAAACCCTTTTTCCAAGTTAACGCCTTCTTAGCCTTCTCAAAAGCTTCAGACGCTGCCTGAAGCTTGGCTTCAGTAGACAGAAATTCATTCTCCAAATCAACCGCACTCTCCACCAAACCAGCTTCAACTACCCCATTCACCACAGCTCCACCATGCCCTACAGCAAGAGCATCATCCACATTATCACCAGCACCGTTAACAACCTCATTAACCATAACAGCACCAACGTTCACACCACCTACAGCATCGCCAACACCTACAGCCACAGCGTTTGTACCCTCACCAGACGTGGTTGTATCCTCTCCAGCACCTACCTTACGGTTTCTCCTATTACGCACATTCTTCCACTCCCTTTCGCATCCACCTTAGACGATTTCTCATCATTCCTTGGTTGTCTTCTACATTCATCATTACTATGACCAATTATGCAACACTTCATACAAAATTTAGGTGATTTTGGGATATCCAAGTATTGCCAAAACGTCCTCCCCCCAGCTGTTATCTTAATTCTACTTGGAATATGTTTTGCAAAGTCCACATCTACCAAAACTGAGGCAAAGTTTCCATACTCCAGATTTAGGGTTCTTTGATCAACCACAATTGGAGTCCCTAAAACTTTTCCCATTGATAACAAGTTCTTCTCAGTCCATAGTTCTGCATGTAAACCAGGAAAGTGAACCCATACGTTTGCATGAGAAGTTTTTTGACGATCAGGATCAAAACCTGGGTACTAATCCATTAACTTGAGTTCATGCTATTGAACAAACCACTTTGTACGTCTGATTCTCTCCTTAGTTTCCTCATCTTATAGCATAATAACAAAGAAACCTTTTCCCATAGTCATAAACCTAACAGAATTAGGGTTAATATGCCATTGAGAGATTAAAATTGTTTTAACCTCAAAGAACTTCAGTCCCGTGAAGTTTAATCTTGCAATGAAGCTGTGTTGAAAGGGTTTACAACCCTCTTCATAGAAGTCCGCAGGTATAACAAGGGATGGCTCTCCATCAATCAGAGTAGGATTAGGTAAACTAGTAATATCAACTCCTGTTGTCTTTAGGGTTTGTTTTTCCTTTACCTTGTCCGCAAAGGATTGGTGTTGCTGAATCCGTGAAGAACTATGATTATCTTCTACCATATTGAATCCAAAGTGAATGAAACCTACGTGAAAAAAATCCTAAACCCTTGTGTTTTCGCCAGAGTTTCTCTCTCCTCTCATGTTTTCGCCTTAAAGTGTTGAAACGCTCAACATTTGACACAATTACTATTTAACACAGCCATGTTATGAATGGAAATAATATGTTCTAAGGCATTAGGTCTAGTAAAAATTGCATTTCTATGTACATTGATACAAGAAAATATGAAGGAAGTCAAATTTCACAATAGAAGAAGGATGAAAGACTAGCCTGAGACTTTTTGACACACACAACACTTTTCTTTTCTTTATTTTTTGTGTGAACTCTTTAGCATGAGTAGCTAATTTTCTAATTGATTGAGGATGAATTCCTAGTTCTTAACATGTTTTGAGTTTTGTTTTTAAATCTACTTTGAAGTTTTCACATGATTATCGTTTGTTTTTACTAATGTGAGTGTTTATGATTGATTGATAGGTTGTTTGAGTGCACGCTAAATTGATTTGTTAATTTGATCTAAAGCTAGTGAAAGTTAGGGGATAAGTAATCGTTTCTTGACTACTTACATAAGTAGAAAACACGACACCTTACGGAGGGATTCCGTGGAGCAATTGTGTGTGAATCGACATTAGCAAGTAAACCTTGATCTAAGAGTCTAACTACTAATATCAACCTAACAAATTCATAAATCTTAATCCGTTTAACTAAATGACATATTGAGTGATCTACTACTAGGTGGTTTGGTAAATAGAATCCGGTAGTCGAGAACTTCCGTGTCCGGTGATATAAGGGATTTTGGGATTAGCACTGATCTAGCTGCTATAACTTCGGTTGGTGATAATCTGTGACTAATAAAAGTGGAAAAGAACATAACTTGAATCATTGTTTTGCAACGAAGAACAATTCCTTGATCTTGTTTCTCTTATTGATTTCCTTTATCTTTTAATTGCTTTGTTTATTTTCTTTTTCTTTGCAAAATCTAGAACCCCCCTTTTTTGTGACATTATAAGACTACTAAAACCTATTGCTCCTCGTGGGAACGATCTTGAATACACTATATTACTTGTTAATTAAGTGGAAAAATATTGATTAATTTGTTGTGATTACGACACGCATCAGCGAGACCTGATAATTTCGACCAATCACGCGCAAGCTAGGCGGTAGGTGGTCATCTGTCATGAGTCAAGTCGTGAAAATTAGACTTGATGTGAGTTAGCACTCAAAAATAGCACATGGTGATTTTAGATTAGGTAAATAATTAAATTATTTATAAATCGATATTTAAGAAATATCGTTCATCATCAATGCATATAAAGAATCTCTTTTAAACAATCAACTCAAATTAATTCGACATAAGAAGTGTTGTTGTTAGGAGCGTAACCAGCCTTCTTTGGTCGAGCGGTTGGAGGTCAATTAAATTCACTGAAGGCGGCGTGACCGACTCATGATGAAGGGGAGCAACTGAAAACAATCATGGCATCCCATTGGTCTCCTAGGATTGGATCTAAGCCGGTCAAATCATCTAGCAAATTAGGATGGTTGAGATGATTTTGCGACAGTTGTCGATTACCGTTAATTTATTTAAGACTCTTATGAGTAGCGTGCCCAACCAACTTTGGTAGCCTCCAGGATTCGTATGGGTAGGCTGAGGTCGCGCCGATCGGTCCTCATGGAAGAGGGGCTGCCGGTGATCACGACGACATCTCATTGGCTCCTTGAAATCAAATCTAGGCCGGTCAATTCGGCTCGCGAAGTTGGATGGCTGAGATCATTTTGCGGCAGATACAAACTTCCGTTGGTCGGATTCGAGGCTTTTAAAGTCGTGTGACCAACCTACTTTGGATTATCGGTTTGGGGCATTGCTGACAGGTTTGAAGCAATGAAATTGGTGGAAACTAAAGTTGAGACGCCGATGAGCATATCTGCACCTTGCTAGTCGCTTAAAATCAAATCTAGGTCGGCCGACTCGGCTAGCGAAGTTGGACGACCATGATTGATTTAAGACTGCCATGTGCGATCTTAATTCGATTGGAACTCTTTCTTAACCGCTCGGCTGGCCTGTTGTGGCTAACAGTTATGGTTGTTGCTGGAAGGCTAAGAGAGTTCCGATTGGTTGGAACAGAAGTGTGTCCGCCTGTGAGTATATGGGACTTGTTTGGTCATGTTTGCAAGACCCAGGTTTATCTAACGGGACTTACCAAGTTGTGTGGTCGCGATCAATTTGCGACTGTCTTGGATGACCAAGATTTATTTTCTTAAGGATTGTAAGCACGTCGTCCAACCTACTTCCACTTTAATTAAAAGTGTAGGCTACGACTTTGGAGCAATTTGATTGGTCGGTGAGAAAGAGGGATTGACGACCAGCAACATGGGGCATGGCAGGTTGGTGATAGGCGGCGCAAACTAGGGAAAATCGGCCGGCCAAGTGGCGCGGCCTGCTCCTTTTGCCGCTACTTTCATTCGCCGCAATTTCCCTTTATTCCTTATTTTCCAATTTTTTTGTAGGATTCTGCTACCACTAGTTCCATGATGGACCAATTTCCTAGTTTTCCTGGTTTAGTCTCGACCAATAGGGATCGAGATATTGCGCATGCCGCAAAAAAAAACCTAATTTTTTGTAAATTGATAAAATTAGATTAGAAAAATTGAATTTTGCGAGATGACACAAAATTAATCAATTTCTTGTGAATTTTGTGCATTGATACAAAATCACTAATTTTATTCTATAGAGAGCAGCACAACTTGTGTGCTTCTGATTGAGTACTTTCATGCACATCTTAATCCTGACACTTCGAAAAACTCATGCTGCTCAGCCGAGAAAGAACATTAGTTGTCATATCATGTCAATATTATGAGTTCAGCTGAGAACATAACATAGGAAAAATACTCAGCAAGCCATGTATTAATGAATAATGCAGGTGGGAGATTAATAAAATTTACAGAATGTCTGGGATTTTACGACCAACACTATTCTGAATATATTTTAAATATATAAGTATACTGAATTGCTCAATACATATATAAGTAAAGAGGCGTAGGGACTCATCACTTTTAAATGGCTATATTTCTTTGCAGCACGAAGACACATAAATACAGGTTTTTACATTTTTTACCCTGAACTAAAAACCACCATCAACATTAAGTCCCCTGCTTAGCACGTAACAGTGACATTGTTGCGAAATAAGCACTAGATGCTGAGAGATATGCAATCGTCCTCTTTAGCATGCGCCAATTAATTCCAGGTAGATGAGCATATAGTCGGCTGATATCCCGCATCCAAATCCTGTATACACGACAGATAGAGAGTCCTTTCCTGGATCTTGTAGATTTGCTGAATATAAAAGGAAGCACTTGGGTCCTTCTTCTCATCGATCATCACAAAGTTGTACTTTTCTTCTTTATTCCATTGGAAAGTAAGTACTTCATATTCTTTTATAATTTTTTTTTAGATCTCCGGCCTGCGTTTGTTGTTGACATAACCGTGATCTTATGCTTTCCGTTGTGTATGATAGGAACCCCTGATTATTCCTCCAACTCTCCAGAAAAGAATTTTGAAGTCGATGAACCCAAGATGACTGTATTCGAAGAGGTGTTGGCTAAAATAGATCGTCTGTTACGTGAAGATGGACAAGCCATACAAGGTATGTCCTTTGCACATCTGAGCATCGTTCGAGAACGCGTTCAAGCCTTCTTAGCTTCGGTCAGCATGGAAGAAAAGTGGAGACGCAATGAAGTATCTCATCCGACGAGTGCCAGATCCAAAAGATTTGCTGCTCGACTAAAGCGACGAAGGGTTGAGCATGAGCAGCTTTTGGGTAAACATGAACTTCTGGATAAACATGAATACCCTATTCATAACAACATCATAATTCTCGACTCTGATGCGGACGAACCTTATCGTGGGAAAACCCTCAAGAAGCTGTTGAAACAGTTTCTGAAAAGGATGTTGATACAATTTCCGAAGAGTTTGCTGGAGCAGCTTGCGGAGAAGAGGTTGAAGCGGCTCCTGAAGGGGGCGTTAATCCTGGCGTTGATGCTGACAATTATATTTTCTACTTTGAGATTTACTTTTGTAGATGAGCATCTTTTCCGTAGTTTGCAGATACTTCTTTGATATTTCAGTAGCCCTGCTTCATACAGCTGGAGTTAGGGCCTCTTCGAATAATATTTTTTTCAATCACGTTGCTCCCATGATTTTTTTTTTGTTATATGAATAAGTGGAACCTCTCATGATTAAAAAATCCAAATCTACAAAATATCTCGTAATATTTTGAAACTTCAAAATGTAACATGTCTCAGGAGAATTGCTATAGAATCCTCAAATTCAATGTAGTTGTGCCAGGCAGGGATGTTAAAGGCGTACTTTTGCTTCCTGGCCTTGCGAGTGTCCTGCTCCATCGTAAAATTTATTTTCTGAATTCCACGATTGGTACTTTGACTTTGCAACTTAAGCCTTCCAAATTCATTGAGATAGCACAAATGTTGCGATAGCTGATAAGACTGGAAGGTTCATACTTTCTTCTCATGAGAAGAGGTATTGTCTCCATAATGATGTTAATACATGTAACCCTGGTGACAGCAGCCATGAAGTAGAGAAAACAATAACAATGGTTTAGGATTCAACTGCAACCCTGGTATTCGATTTTCCATTTGATGTTTTCCTTGCAGGCATTGGAGAATTCGATGCTACTGACAAAAGTATGATCGTCAGAATCAGAAGGTGAAGAGTTGCATCAACCTGGTGAAGCGTGTAAGAAGGATCTTGTTTTCAATGGCTGAGAGTGACATGATAAGACCATTCCGGTGTGGGGAGTGCCATCTGACTATGCATGAAGATTTTGAATTTCATGCCCCTCGGTTCTATTGAAAGATTAATACAGGAATTGAAAGTTGCAAATGGTGGATGCGTTTCTTGGAAAGGATGCGCTAGATGATTTCCTTTGAACACTTTTATTCTCTTTTTAGGACCCTTTTCAGAGGTGTTTCGGAAGATAACAGATAATTTGATTTTATGATTTGGAATGAGCAAGTAATTGTTTTGTGAGTATTTTGGGATTTTGTAATGATTCATGAGTAATTTTCTGAAAGGAAATAATGCTTCGATTAACTGATAAACTGAAACTCTAACTATGAATGCAAGCCAATGCCATCATTTTGGAGGATTACAAATATTGCATGAAATAGGAAACACTAGGAAAATGACGAAGCTCTAGGCATTGAAAGGTTTGAGCCACCTCGAATGTATTACTACTCCTTCTAGTTTATCGATACCAATGAGTTTGCATTAGCCTCCCAGAATAATTTCTCCAACTAGGTATGGCGTACCCTCCCCTTCTGGGAAATTTGGTGAAGCAGGTTGAGCACCAGTCGTTAATACCAAATCTCCAACTTGAAAAGGATTTTGGTGTTACATAGCTACTTGACTCTTAGATTTATTATCTTCGGCTGAGTCAGCTTCTAAACACTTGATAAAATATTTGAAAGGAACGATACCCCACTCACATCGCCTAGTGATAGCTGGGTTGATAATCAGATCAAGTCCTCAGGTCTTGACAGAATGAGGAGTGACTGTCTGTAAAAAGGGACTTACTTGCGTTCGGAATCTGCGAAAAAATGTTGCTACACTCTCTCCGGGTAATTGCGTTATGTTTGCGAGTTGTCCATACGACAACAAATAGTCTTCAGGATTGGATGACTTGTTGGAGACCCTCTCAGGTATAGACACTGGCAAAGGACATACTCCAATTTTTTCTTTGTTGTCATGTATCCATGAGTGCCCCCAGAACCACATCATAATCTGGGTATTCCTTAGCAATATGAAACTTGGAGTGTGTTAGGGCGTCTCCTACCTTGATTTCGAGATTGACGTACCATAGGCACTTTTGGTCTCTCCCTTTGAGTTTTTGATCACAGTTGGGAAGTGAACAACTTCTTGCTTTGAAATACCTGCATCTCTCAGAGTCTTGATAGTGACAATGTTGAAATCAGAGGCCGTATCGATCAGCGTGCTATCGAACTCGATACCTTTCAGATATGCAGTGGTTAGGAGTCCCCAGTTACATTTACCAGCCGTATCTTCTAGGAGAGGTTGGGATTTGGGAACATATTCTCTAACTGAAAACAAGCGCTTGCCTGATACAACACGGTTGAGGGCTGCAAACATGTCTTGACGTTGGGCCTTGGAGAATTAGAGAATCTCACATAAATGCTCCATCATAGACTTCACGGTTTTGTGGATGGAGTCCCAAAAAGCATACAACTCCTAACAGGAAAAAGATCTCTGTGAACTCCCTCAGTGCCCAGTTGAAGCTCCCCTGCATCCATCTTCTCTTTGAAAACACGTTTCAATTTGTTGCAGTCACTGGTGGGGTGATTGACGAACTTACGGTAACGATAATATTTGGGGTCCTCCATTTCTTTCTCGATTGGTGGACGTCTGATAAGAGCTAGCTTGATAGCATCATCTTGAATCCATGCCTCCAGGATCTCGATTATTGCTTCGATTGGAAATGGGAAGTTTGGAGCAGCCTCTCCAGTTTCTTGTTGTTGCGCAGGAGTCTTAGTCGCAGCCTTCCGGGATTGAGTTTCCTGTTGTGTTGGTGCCGCACGTTTAGGATGTTGTTCCCCAGCTGGAGCCTTTATCTTTCCTCCTTCACCCACCACGCTTACAGAGGATTAAGTATTGTATTGTTTGTTGAAGAGACGTCTGCTTCCTCGAGTCTCACGTGCTTCTTCATTCCTAGACGGTCTTGTTCTTTCCATCAAAGCTGGTGCTGTTGTATACGACCGCTTAGCAGCTTCATGGAGTTCAAAGAATGTTTGGAAGAGCAGGTTCTCCAGTAAAGCGCGATAGACGGGTACCATACCGTTAATTCATAACTCCACCAATTGTTGTTCAGTCATATTTGGATCGTGATAGTCCAGTGCCTGAATTCTGAACCTCTTGACATAATCATTTGGATGCTCATTGTTTCGTTGAAACATTCTTCCTAAGTCTGACAGAGTAATTTGCTCAGACACAAAGAAATATTTCTTGTAGACTGCGGTAACCATCTCACACTAATTGGTTATGATGTTTGGTGCAATGTTGTTGTACCAGGTTTACGCTCTTCCAGTAAGTGATTTTGAGAATTCTTTCAGGAGAAGGACGTGATTGTATTCGTGCTCTCCTAGTGATTCCAAAAAATGAGGGATGTGTTCACGAGGGTTACCAGTACCGTCGTAAAGGGAAAATTGAGGAGAGGAATATCCTCTTGGAAGAGGAACTCTTTGCACATCAGGAGGGTAGGGAGGTTGGTGTAGATGAATGGTAGCCGGGTCCCTTTCCTCGATTCTGTAGAAGTCATTCCAGGTCTTCACGTGTGATAAAATTGGATTTTTGATTCCTTTCTGATGGACGTTCAAGAGCAACGCGAGCCTCTTCGTCCATAAAGGCACGCCCGATCGAAGTGCTTGCACCAGGAGTCATGAAAGCATTCCTTGTCTGCTCCACTTGAGGATGACGCGACTCTGGTGGTAACCGCTCTGTTAGCGTCTTGAGGAAAGTGAGCACTTCTTTCTGAGTTGTATCCATGTATATTTGAGCTTTAGCAAGGACTTCTTGTCTCTCCACTAAATCGACAATGGTAATGGGAGGTTGGTTTTCTCGGGCTCCTCCAGCCTCTCGTCCTGACGAAGGAGTGGTAGTAGCTTTGGTCGTGATTGGAGGTGTTACGCTCGAAGAAACGTTAGGAAAATTTGCAGCGACTCTGGCCCTGGTGACAGGAGGTGTCACACCAGAGGGGATGGTTCCTGCGCCGCTGGTGTTTGTGGTAGAGGATGTAATACCATGGGATGTATTGACGGTGCTGGCAGGCGGTACATTGCTGTCAGCAGCAGGAATATTGGCGCCTGGAGCGTTTTCAGCGCCAGTAGCATCATGATTAGTTACTGATCCAGACTTAAGATCCACTATTTTGAAATTGGGAGAATTGAAATAAAAATTGGGAAATTGATTTGGCAACCGAGAAATTAATGTCCCACTGTGTTCGCCAATTTGTAGTAGGGTAAAAACTGATTCCACTGGAAATGGTAAATTGGGTGTGCCGTCGAGAAACAAATCTAAACCCTAAACAAATGTACTGCACAGGAGTGCTTTAGATTCGAGAGATCAATTTGTACAATTATGTCCTAAACCAAGAAATGGTCGTTCCAGTCTTGTTTCGGTCACAAAATAAAGGAGAAGGGTTGACTTAGGGAGGGAAGCAAAGAAGGTGTTGAGATCAGAATGATGAACTATGAAAGTGTGCTCGTTTTATGACTGGTATCAGAATGTAGAACCCGCTTGAAGAATGTAAGCTATAAGTTCTTGGCATTTTTTGGATACTTGTGTTAATGAACTGTTGTTGATTGAAATAGATTGAAAATCTATCTATACAAGTGATAGTTGAACACACTGATCTCGTAGGAAGTAGAGATAGTTGAGTGGTGGAGAAGTGGGGATTGTGTAAAAATGGTGAGAACCATGTCCCTGTCATGAAGAGAAGACTGGTTTGTTTTACACCCACTACTCCTTACTGTCCTCAACTGCCCGCCTTTACTGACACTATCTCATAATGGGCGTGTTGCACGCCGCACGTTGTAAACCGCCATACCAATACGCTAATGAGTATCCCCAGTTGGTGACATGTTTGATGTCTCGAGTATTTTCTTAGGAAATATGGAGCAAGTTGCATGAAGAGTTGAAAAAGTCTTTCATAGTAGTTGCTGAGTAGGTCTTGCTGGCAAGACCTGGTGATTTCAATCAATCACGTGCAGGTGATAGATGTTGTAAACACCTTAATTATTATCTATTGTTTATGCTTTCTTTGCCACTTTTGTTGTAAATTTTGTATCTTATGTTTACTTTTGAGTGTTTAGGTACTTTGGAGTCATTTGGAGCGTAAGGGACAAAAAGATCAATTGACGGGAAGAATATATTTGGAGCCGGCTAGGTTGCGCGAGAAGGAGGTGAAGAATGAACTGTCAGGTCCTCAAAACTGACAGTTGAGTTGAGAAAGGAATTAGGTTATCAGTCTTTCGAAACCGACAAGCCATGTATGAGTTGGTAGCCCTTATCTGGAGAGTGGGTGTCTTGAGTAATTTCAATCATTACCAAGCCCTAAAAGAAAGAGAATTGTTTTCTATTCTCAATCATTTCCCAAGGTGTTAGTCCTCAAGGGAGTTGGGGGAGTTGGGTGTAGTCGGGTTTTTTCCGGTTAGTCATGGGGGAGTTTGAAAGAGTCTCTCAAAATCCCCGTTAGTCGTGGGAGAGTTCAGAAGAGTTTCCCAAACTCTCTATAAAACCCCGTTAGTCGTGGGAGAGTTCAGAAGAGTTTCCCAAACTCTCTATAAAACCCCGTTAGTCGTGGGAGACTTTGAAAAAATCCCTTGAACTCCATGTTAGTGGTAAAACCCTAGAATGCTAGGGAGTTGGTTGTTTTGGGGAGTTTTGGAGAGTTGATAGTGTATTTTGTCTGCACACAAATCTCTGTGAGATTTGAGAGGGAGTTTGGTCGGAGAAAAAACATAGGAGAAAGAAGAGGAAATGCTCAGGTATGCTTTTTCATCTTTTTTCTTTCTTTGATCGCCATGATCTGTGTACATGCTGTATCAGTGCACTTCTCTGATGAATTAATCTTCTAATTTTTTTCCCCACGACTGTTAGGAAAAGTCTGCCAGCAGAAATTTTGATAGGATATGGGTTTTATATGTATTGGAAGTAGTGATTGTTTTATTTATAGGTGATTTTGACTTGGGTGATTTTGATTGTTTTGTTTATATGTACTGACAGTAATGTATGTTTCCGTTTGTTGTGTGTGATGATGTGCTTAGCTATACCATGACAATTTCTTACGCACATACAAGTGATCTAGTTTTGGAGTATTTGGCTTGAGAGTTTGAATGATTAGTTTACTAGTTACAACAATTACCTATTTTGTACTATGTGAGATGAGTCTGTCAAGAATTAAAAAAGGCCAAAATTGTTAGTACTGAATGCTGCAGTTCCAGTTCCAAGCTTGGTACTAACCAAAATTGTTCAGAATTACATCCTCATATTTAGCCTAGAACCAATTCATTGCATCCTCCGTTGTAACTCTGTGCTCAATTCAAATTCTAGCCTTGCATATGCGGCGAAGAAACTGAAACAGAAGTCACGTCTCCATGTAGGCAAATTGACTGCAATACACAAAATCACCTGCAATACCACTGCATTGATGGGAACTGCCTTTCCAGGCTACAAAACTGACTGAAATATTGTCTGCAACAGTTCCAGGCTTCAAAAATGACTGCAAAACTGTCTATGAAACCACTGCATACTATCTGCTACGGTTCTAGACAGTAATACTGACTACGAGCTGATTGCAGTGAGCTACATCAGCAGCAACTCCAACTGCCTGCACTTGAACACCAGAAAAATCCCATTATGCGAGAAGCTTGTAGTTTATTGAGAAAGGATATATCCGGTCATATTAGTGCTTTTAGCGTGGCCGTATTATGCGAGAAACTTGTAGTTTATTGAGGTCGACCAATTATTTCAAGCTAGGCACGTTCGATCAAGCTTACTAATGCTCTATAGCTCACGGCTTTTATATTCTGTGCACATTTTTAGAAGAAAACATATTTAACTAGTTTACCTTGAATACACTACTGCTTAATCCTAATCTACACATAGGTTTGACCTTTGTCAAGTTGGTATATGAGAACTTATTCCATAGAAGATTGAATGGCACACAATCTAGTAGATGGTGTAATACTTAAGAGTAAGATTATCTCTCGTTACACAGTAATAACATACTGTTGATACAGAGTTACGCTCATTTTTATTTATTTATTTTTTCTTTTGATTAAAGATCATGTTTGCTTGCAAATGAGGGTTTGTTTTTTATTAAAAGAGAATGAGTTAGGAATGAACTCTCTCAAACTCCCTCTAATAAACTCTCTCAAACTCCGAACGCAAAATCGCCAAACTCCATACACTCTCTCAAACTCTCTCAAAATCCCCAAGATTCAAAATACACTCAACTCCTCCGAACTCACTCGAGGACTGACACCCTGTCCGTCTACAATTCAGAGACGAGAGAAGAAAAGCAGCAGCTGCTTCCATTCAACAACCAACTCAACTGCACTTATGACTGCATACACTTCTGCTGTGTAGTTTGTAGCAATACCAATTCCACCAGTTATAACTCCCAACACCTGACTCAAATGGTCTCTAATTACTACACCAAAACCAGCAAGTCCTGGGTTGCCAATTGAAGCACCATCACAGCTGAACATGATAAAACCAGGGCTAGGTGGACTCCAGAAACAAGATTTAATGCTTTGAAATTTGATTTTTCTTGTTTTTTTTTTGATAAGTCAAAATATTATATTGCAAGAAACGATATTTACAAGATAGTTTAGGAGAAAAGAGGTTAGAGAAACCCCAAAAACTCACACAAACTATTTAAAACGATAATAAATTACATTTGGAAACTCAATTGAACTTAAGAAATCTGGTCTTCCCTCAAAGTGAATACCTACTCCTTCTTCTAACAAACAACCACGCTTAGCCATTCCATCCGCAGCAAAATTTGCTTCACGAAAAGTGTGTTCAAACCGAATAGCACCATATAAACCCTTAGCATTCAACCATCTTTGTGTAGCAAACCATGGAACATTATCCTCCTCCAAAGCCTTCAGCACCGAAGAAGAGTCTGATCTAATCAACAAACGATCATAACCCCATTGAATTTCCCATTCAAGACCAACAATAATACCATATAACTCATCCATATAGTTAGTCGCAATTCCTAAGCCAATACACATAGCCCCTACCACTTCCGAACTCGCATTTCTAGCCACAACACCAGCCCCTGCCACTCCCGGGTTTCCTATTGAGGCACCATCAGTACACAACATCAATTCATTGTTATTAGGAGGCGTCCAATAACACTCCTTTGGATCTGAAATCTTCACTTTCCTATGCTTAACACGAAATAAATCCAAAATTCTCAAATCTGCTACTGTATTGAACATAAAACTCTTCATTCTAACTGAGTATTCATGCATCAAATTGAACACTCGTTTTTGGAAAAAGGACCAGCAAGGAACTTTCTTCACATATACCTTCTTATTTCTAGTGAACCAAAGTTCAGATCGCACAACCAAATTTGCTACCAGCCACAAATCTCTAACAATGCCACTTTGAAGCCTAGCTCCATTGTAAGACGTGATCAAATCATAATAAGGTTTTATATTAAAAATACCTGCTATCCAGTTCCAAGCTTTTTGCGCAAAACTACAGCTCCAGAGGACGTGCTGAAGTGTCTCCTCTTCAATTTGACAAACGCTGCACCTAGAAGCCAATTGAATCTTAAACCTGCTGCGAACTTTATCAAGAGTTGCACACGCTCCCCGAACAAACTTCCAATTCTGAGCCGCCAAAGAAGGATGCACAACTTTCCTCCACAATAACGAAGCTTCTTTCATAGTAGGGAACTTCTTTCTAATCAATTCTCTAGCTGACTTAACTGAAAACACACCCTTCATATCAGGCATCCAAATCCTTTTGTCCCTCCCACTACAAAGCGTTGGCAAATTCTCCATAACCACACCAGCACTTACAAGATCTTGCAAGTGAGCTCCTTGCAACAGCCAATTAACATGTGAAATAATATCACAAACCCGACCTGATCTGTCCAAGTCTGAACGATTAAGAACACTTGCCAAAGTCTCACTTCCATACCACACATCATAGAAAAGAGACGTATTCCTACCATCTCCAATGATGCATTTTGTATTATTCACAACTTCCTTATGAACCCAACGAATTTCAGGAAGAATAGAAGATTTTACACCAGCCATCTTGAGACGCCCATCCCTGCAAGTGAATTTAGAATCCAAAAAACGAGCCCACTTCTTAGAAGAAGATTTAATAGACCACCAAAGCTTCATAAGCAAAGCCTTATTCATAGTTTTTAAACTAGTGATTCCGAGACCACCCTCCTCCACAGGACTGCACAGTTTATCAAAACCAACCACAAAAGCTCTTGAAATATTTGAATCACCCGACCAAAGGAAATTACGGATCACACGCTCACTTTGCTGAATGAATTTCACCGGCCACTTATACACAGACATATTATGAATGGAATAACTCGAAAGAACATTTTTAACTAGAACAACTCTGTCTTGAAAAGAAAGCATCTTACCTTTCAGAACCGAAAGTTGCTCTTTAAGGTTAAAGAACATGATTCCCAATTGAAGCACCATCACAGCAGAAGACTAGGGTTTGATTCATGATGAAATTCAGAGACAAGAAGAAGGAATAAGAGATGGGTTTCGTTCAATTTCGAGTTGATAGAGCAGTTGTTGTTGTAATTAATTCTTAAACAACACATGGAGAAGAAGATGGTGATGAGAAGTCAATAAAGAACAGATTGATGGGAGTCTATTTATGTTAATTGAATTTGAGAAGGATGTTAGGGTTTAGTGGATTACAGCTGCTGCTGATGAAGAAGAGATAAAAATGAAGATTGTTTTTGAGTTCTAGTCCTGGTATTGTCAGAGATCGAGATGGTTTTGCTGTTGGTGGTGGTCAAGAACATGAAGATGTATCAGTTGTGTTGTGCTGATGAAAAGAGGTTAAGCTGCTGCTGTAATCTTGAAAGAACTCAGTTAATGGAGATGGTTCGAAAAAGAAGAGGAGTTGATGCTGTTGTTGTTACAGTGATGACTAGAACATGAAGTTGAGATTGGTGTGAGATAGCAGAAATAGTTTACTGGGTTTGCAATTATTTCAGAACTGGTGATGGGTATGCAAGAGCTGAAGTTAAGAATGGCAAAAACGGGTTGCTTATGGTGGTGCAGCTGAAGTGAATTTGGTGGTTGGCAGTGAATGAAATGGGTTCTGAATTGAAATTACAAGGAAGAACAATCTGCAATTGATGGATGGAATGAATTTATGGTGATTAGATGAATGGAAGTTGGTCTTGGTTTAGCACTGCAATGAGCTAAATTTCAGGAGATGTATGAGCTAGCTGTTTTTGGTACCTGACTTAACAGTGCAGGACTGAAGCGGTGATGTTGTTGGTAGTTTTTGGTGTGCAACTGAAGTTACAGGAGCATCAAGGTGATATTGTTGGATTTGGTGCAGCTGAGATAAGAAGCACAGAACGTTCAGTTGCAAATTGAGATAGCTTGAGGCAATAGTGATGTGCTGCTAATGTTTGATGTTATTGCCATTGAGAAGAATCACAAGAATAAATGAGTTAAACTGTATGGAATGGATGTTTATGAGATGAAGGATGAATGCAAGCTACGACTTTGGCTTGAACTGAACTGGACTTGCAGTGTAATGCAGGTGGTATGTCAGAGATGGTATCTTGTATTGGTGACTGCAAGCAAGTTATTGCTACGGAGATGGATTCTAGTGATGGTTATGAAGATGCAAGTGGTGATATGAATGGCTGGACATTAGATGAATGTTAGGAGCAGAATGAGTTGAGCAATTACAGTTGAGAATGCAGTTGCGAAGAAGATAGAATGATGCAGCAGATGGTGGAGGTAATGTAGATCCATCATGGCTGGAGTTGAACTGGTGAAGCGCAATAATCATTGTGCACTCTAGCAACAACCTGTGCAAATGGTCAGGCCAAGGTCACTCAGATCATGACTCAGTTCCTACTCAGATCCTGATTCGGTAAGACCGTTTGTAAGTTGTTATTTTTAATGGTGTGTCGTTATGTTTGACCGGTGACCAGATGGACTTTGCCGGTAACCTGAGCTACTTCCCGGTGACTTTTCCGGTCATTTTACCAGTTTTCCGACCATTTTTGGGGCATATTTTCTACATGGGTATTTTCACATATGGACTTGGTGGACCACATTGGATATGGGCTTTTGCAGGATTGATCTAGTTTTGGAAATATGAAAAGCTACAAAAATAAAAAGTCTTCTACCTCTTTGGATATCGCATATTATACTTGAAGCTACTGGAGGAGAGCTACTATTCTACTAGGGTTTGCTTTGTTTCATCTTCTTTATTC
This sequence comes from Papaver somniferum, assembly GCF_003573695.1. Taxonomy (NCBI): domain Eukaryota; kingdom Viridiplantae; phylum Streptophyta; class Magnoliopsida; order Ranunculales; family Papaveraceae; genus Papaver; species Papaver somniferum. The sequence goes on from NC_039361.1 coordinate 92,755,550, forward strand.
ATTATTACTATGTTGATGAACTCCATAGCTATGAGTAGCTAAATCTTATATTATTGGTTAAGGATGTAGTCTGACTTCGAGAACTTGTGCTTGATTAATGCATTAGTTTTCTTTCTTGATTATCGTTCAAACTTCTACTGTTTTTATAATCACATGATTGATGTATTGTGATAGGACTTAGATGTTTCTTTATTTGAGTTCCAATCAATTGAATTCACATCCTTGTCCATAGCTAATTTAGGGTTTTTCATCAAGCGATAACCCAAAATACAAGTAGCATGATACGATCACGGTTTGTAGTGATACACCCTTGTGATCATATGTAGAGTTTGACCATTGTCTGAATTGTCATGCGCATTGATTAGCCTATTTCTGAAACATAATGCTCCTAGGAATTGAACTTAATTAGCGGAAGGCGTTAGGTTATTCTTTAGGTAGAATTCACATACGCAATTCTAATGTGTGTGTTGATGAACTTAGGAATTTAACGGATTATCTTGCTCACTTGATGGTCTAGGGCTTTTGATGATAAAGATATTAAATTGTAATTCTAATCATGTATTCAAACACGTGTTTGAGATTGAAGATGAACTCCTTGACCAATATATTTCTCTCATTGATTATTTCTCCAATTTACTTTGCTTTTGATTTACTTTTATTGTTTGCTTAAAATCAGAAATTCCCTCCAATTGGTTACTTAGGAAATTGAATACATAATAACTACAATTGCCTCTCTTTGGAAACGAACTTTTTCTCATCATATACTTTTGAGAAGTGAAATTATTTTTGACGCACACGACAGCCATCAAATTTTGGCGCCGCGGCCGGGGAGGCATACGGCTAGTTATTAAGTTTTTAGTTTCTTATCATCATTTCTGCTTTCATATTTTGTTTTTGTTTCTTGTTTCTTTTTTCTGATTTGGTTATGAGAATTATTTTTCAGGTACTAATCCATGGCTCCCAAGAATTGGAATTATCCAAGGTGTGGAATCACTACTCGTGAAGGAACAATACTCCAAGCAAGAGTTGACGAGACGGAAGAACAAGAGTTGGAAGTGGAAGAAGTTTTACAACTAGAAGAAGAAAAAAATGTTCCGGTTGAACAAGAGCCACCTTTTGAAGAAGAAGAAGAAGCAATAGGTGATGCGAATCGTACATCAAGGACCTAGCTTCTCACAAGCTCGATACACAATAATGGTGTATCCAAAAAAACTCAACCTTTGAGATCAAGCCGGGGTTGATTAGAGAGTTACCAAAGTTTCATGGCATGGCGAATGAAGACCCAAACAAACATCTTTGGCGGATAATACTAAGGAATGGTTGTATTACTTGCCATCGGGAAGTGTTACAACATGGAATGGATTGAAGAAACTCTTTCTAGAAAGATATTTTCCTAGCATCAAAAGCTACTCAAATTCGCAAGGAGATTTGTGGAATGAAGCAACATGTGGGGGAATCATTGTATGAGTGTTGGGAACGATACAAGAGATTGGTGGAAAGCTGTCCACACCACCAATTCAGTGATGTTATGATACTCCAATACTTCTATGAAGGTCTTCAACCAAGTGATAGATCTCTTCTTGACGCCGTGGATGGTGGTGCACTAGTGAACAAGACGGTGGCCCAAGCTACAGAGTTAATTGAAAGTATGGTTGTGAACTCGCAACAATTCTACACAAGAGGTGAACCAATGGTTAGGCGAGTGCATGAAGTTTCTGATTCATCATCACACCTTGATCAAAGGATGGGTAGCATAGAGAGAACGGTGCAAAAGATGACTGCGATTATTATACCTTCATATGATGAAGAGTTTGAGCAAGCTAGTACGGTCTTACCAAATCAGCAAAGACGGTATGATCCCTACTCCAACACTTACAATCCGGGATGGAGATATCACCCCAACTTTAGCTATGCCAACAAGCAAGGAGCGGTTTCACAACCTACTTTCAACCGTCCAAGCAAGTTCGAACCACCACAACAACAATTCCAGCCGCAACAACCAACTCAAAATCAAGGTTTTGTTCTCGATGAAAAGCTTCAAGCAATGATACAAGGCTTTACCACTATGTTCCAACAAAGTCAACAAGAGACCAAGAGTGCAATCAAGGACTTGCAAACACAAGTTGGTTCCACTGCTACTGAGTTGAACCAAGTGAAGGCACAAATTGGTGGGAAACTCCCTTCTCAACCTATTAACCCAAAAGGGGATGTTAATGTTATTACGTTGACAAGTGGTACACAACTTGTGCAATCCTAAGTTATTGATTCAGGCAAGGTGGAAACACAAAAGGAACCTGTTTTGGAGGAGAAGAATGAGGATTCTCCCCAAACTCCTGAGGTACCTATTCCTAACTCTAAAACTCCTGTTTCTACTTATGTTCCTCCTTTGCCTTTTCCTCGCATATTTGCAAATTACAAGAAGGAGGAACTAGAAAATGAGATTTTAGACATTCTCAAGAAGATCCATGTGAACATACCACTCATAGATGCAATCAAGCAAGTTCCAAAGTATCCAAAGGTGTTGAAGGACTTGTGTACTAATAAGTAAAGGCTCAAAGGTAATGAAGTGCTAAGTGTGGGGGAGAATGGTTCGGTAATGTTACAACACAAACTCCCACTGAAATGCAAGGATCCCAGTAGCTTTGATATTCCCGTAAAAATTGGTAACACTACATTTAACAAAGCAACGTTGGACTTAGGTGCAGCCGTAAATGTTATGCCTGCATATATGTATAATTCACTTGATTTAGGTCCTCTCAAAAAGTCTGGAATTGTGTTGCAATTAGCCGATCGCTCTAATGCTACCCAATGGGTATTTTTGAGGATGTGCTTGTGCAGGTTAATCAACTAGTATTTCCAGTTGACTTTTGCATGTTAGAGATGGATAAAGGTTCACCGGACTCGTCTATTCCGTTTCTACTTGGGCGTCCATGAAAACGGCGAAAACCATTATTGATGTGGACAAGGGAACCCTGACTATAGAGTTTGATGGAGAAACAATACGTTTCAACGTTTTTCGAGACAGTGAGATATCCTAGCGATGCCCATTCTTGTTCTCCATTGATGTGATGGATACATTGGCGCAACAAATGTTTGATTTGAATGGTGTTGATACTTTAGAAACCATGCTCACTACACCTATGGATGATGGTTTGGAATATGATGATGAGATTAAAGAAACCATTGGTTCTCTTGAATTATTACCGGAAAAATCAGCAATTAAGAATATTTCATATGCTTTTTTACCTTGCAATGATGAAACACTTGTGCCTTCTATTGTTAAATCTCCAAAGTTCGAATTGAAACATCTTCCAAATCACTTAAAGTACTTGTACTTGGGTGACAAGGAAGAGTTACCTGTGATTGTTTCTAACGAGCTTAGTGAATTACAGGAGCAAAAACTTCTAAGAGTGCTAAGGAAGTACAAGATGGCCATAGGATGGAAAATCGCCGATATCAAGGTGTTTGAGGGTGAAAACGGTTTCTGCTGATTTCGGTAATTTCGGGTGTATGGGTGAGAAAAGAGTCTAAACCCTAAACAATGTACTGCAAGGGAGTACTTTAGATTCAAGAGATCAATATGTACAAGTCCGGCCTAAACCAAGAAATGGTCGTTCCAGACTTACTTCGGTCACAAAGAGGAGGAGAAGGGTTGGTTTTGGGGAGGGAAGCGAAGAGAGTGTTGAGACCAGAATAGTTGATCCTGGAAGAGTAGTTCTTTTGTGACTTGCATCAAAAAGTGGGAAGCTAATAGATGGGAAAGCTAGAAAACGTTTACTGAGTGTTGTATGCTCCTGACCAGAACTTGTTGTTCGGTGGAAATAGGTAAGACCTATTTATACAAGTCGAAGTGAAACGTACTCTGGTCTCGTAAGAAATGGAAAACGGATGAGTAAATATGAGGAGGTGGTAACCGGTAACGCCTGGAATTGATGTTACATAAAAGAAAGCTTTTTACCATTACTCCCTGTATTTACTAACCGCCTCATCCTTATGACACTGTCTTGTAACGAGCGTACTGTACGCCGCACACTGTAAACCACCAAACCAATACCCAATGAACATCCCCCAGTTTATGACATGTGTTGATGTCTTGAGTGTTTTCGTGGAAAACATGTAGCATGTTGTTGTTGTTTGGCAAGTTGAGCTTGGGAGACTTGTCGGCTCGATGGTGACCTTCGACGGTCAAGATTTTGCATCTTGAGAGGAAGGGTAGCCGTTGATTATTGCAACCCTTCGTTTGGTATCCAGTGGCATGAAATCATGGCCGACAATGGCTTTAATATGGCCTAGTTTAGGCATGGCCAAAAGCTAGGGTTTTGGCATTGTTTGGGCGAGACCAAAACTAGGGCTTGGCGTCGAGCCAAAAGGTCGCCCTGCTTTAGCTGGTAACTTTGGATGGATAAGATCTGCGTCTTAGATAGAAATGTAGCCGTCGATTGTTGAACGCCTTCATTTTGGAAGAAGTGAAGGGAAGGCCGGCATGATATGGTTTAGGCGCAACAAGGTGGCTGGCACGGCATGCCATTGGCACATGTGGCATGGTCGGCATGCCTTCGCGTGGTTTTGGCGTTGGGCCAAAGGTTACCATGCGTTGGTTGGTGACCTTGGACGGCTAAGATTTGCATCTAAGATGGAAGGGTGGTCGTTGATTGTCGTACACCTTCGTTTGGGCAGCCGTGAGGGGAAGGCCGGCATGGTATGGTTTAGGCGCGGCAAGGTGGCTGGCACGACATGTCGTTGGCACATGTGGCATGGTCGGCATGCCTTGGCGCGGTTTAGGCGTAGCCAAAACTAGGGTTTTGGCGTTGGGCCAAAGGTTACCATGCGTTGGTTGGTGACCTTAGACGGTTAATATTTGCATCTAAGATGGAAGGGTGGCCATTGATTGTCGCACTCCTTTGTTCTGGCAGTCGTGAGGGGAAGGCCCGCATGGTATAGTTTAGGCGCGGCAAGGTGGCTGGCACGACATGCCATTGGCACATGTGGCATGGTCGGTATGGCTTGGCGCGGTTTTGGCGTTGGGCCAAAGGTTACCATGCGTTGGTTGGTGACCTTGGACGGTTAAGATTTGCATCTAAGATGGAAGGGTGGCCGTTGATTTTCGCACACCTTCGTTTTGGAAGCTGTGAGGGGAAGGCCGACATGGTATGGTTTAGGAGCGGTAAGGTAGTTGGCACGGCATGCCATTGGCACATGTGGCATGGTCGGCATGCCTTGGCACGGTTTAGGCGTGGGCGTTGGGCCAAAGGTTACCATGCGTTGGTTGGTGACCTTGGACGGCTAAGATTTGCATCTAAGATGAAAGGGTGGTCGTTGATTATCGCACGCCTTCGTTTTGGCAGCCATAAAGGGAAGGTCGGCATGGTATGGTTTAGGCGCGGCAAGGTGGCTGGCACGACATGCCATTGGCACATGTGGCATGGTCGGCATGCCTTGGCGCGGTTTAGGCATGGCCAAAACTAGGGTTTTGGCATTGGGCCAAAGGTTACCATGCGTTGGATGGCGACCATGGACGGCTAAGATCTGCATCTCAGATGGAAGGGTGGCCGTTGATTGTTGCAACCCTTCTTTTTGGCAGCCAGCGGCATGTAGCGGGGTCGGCATGGCTTTGGCATGAAATCTTGGCTGGAATGGTTTTCCGTTGGCACGGTGGCGCGGTTGGCATGCGTTGGCGCGGAGGTGTTGCTGGCACGGCATGCCATTGACACATGTGGTGCGGCTGGCATGGTTGGCATGCCTTGGCGCGGAGACGTGGATGGCATGGTTTGCCATTGGCACGTTGGCGCGGCTGGCATGTTTGGCATGCTTTGGCGCGGAGACGTGGCTAGCATGGTTTTCCATTGGCACGGTGGTGCGGCTGGCATGGTTGGCATGCCTTGGTGCGGAGACGTGGTTGGCATGGTTTTCCATTGGCACGGTGGTGCGGCTGGCATGGTTGACATTCCTTGGCACGGAGATGTGGCTGGCACGGTGGCGCGGCTGGCATGGTTGGCATGCTTTGGCGCGGAGACGTGGCTGGCATGGTTTGCCATTGGCACGGTGGTGCGGCTGGCATGGTTGGCATGCCTTGGCGCGGAGACGTGGCTGGCATGGTTTGCCATTGGCACAGTGGTGTAAGAATTTAGGGTTTGGTGTACGAAGGTGATGTCGGTCAATACTAAGGGTTCTACCGTGGAACATGACACATATATATTAAAAAAAAAGGTACCCTGGTAATTCTTACGTAGCCGTGTTGAATGATTCAATAAATGCGCTAGTGGTCCTAGTGATGTCATGTCAGATGTAAGGTTTTACGATTTTAACCCCAAGCTAAAAACCACCATTAACATTAAGTGATGACGCCTGGCAACTTTGTCGAAATCAGGGTTTGGGATGCCGAAACCCTAATTAACGCTCCTTACTAAAATCGTTGTAGAATTCTCGTACGAACTCGGTGATGAGCACGCAAGTGTGACGCATTTTCACCCATAACTACATTCGCTATGACTAATTTAATCACTAATAATCTTGTTTTAAGTCTTTTCAAGGAAATAAGCTCTTTTGGAAAAATAGCTCGACAAAGTATTAAAGGCAACTAGAGGAACTAATAAAGGCACCCATCATTTCAGATACGGGCACCCAACAAATGGATATAGGCACCCTCTTCTTCTTCATTTGCAACAGATTCACATAATTTATGGGAGATCTCAAAGATTTAAGAAAAAAATATCTTCTTGCCTATTATACAGGAAGTTTTCATATCTTGAAGTTAAAAGAGATAATATATTGATGAGTTTGTTTTATTGAAAAGGAGAAAGAAAATCTGTGGTTTTATTTATAAATAAAAAAAGATAATATCCCCAGGATTTTATTCTAGCAAATAGAGGAAGATGTGTGATAAATGGAGAAAGAAATTATTCCTGAGATATCTTTCATTAAAGAGAAGATCTGGTGGAGTTATGAAAGAATATTTTGAAAAGATGTTTGAGTAAATGGGTTGTTGTGCATAAATAGGGTGCTAATAGGACCAAACAGGCATCCAGAGAGGGGGGAGTTTTGGAAGAGCAAAATAGTTACGTTTAATTTTTCTTCATTTTCACCATTGTAAACACTTTTCGAGCAATAAAATAATCTTTTAAGAGTGTCTACAACATGATGAGCTAGACCCCGACACTGGGTCGACGGAGGAATCCGAATTTCATACATGGGCAAATTTATTTTATTTTTCTATTTGACTTTTGCACTAACTAAAATAGAATTATGATTTGAATAATTAGTTATCATTTTATTTGATGGGTCATGCTTGCTTAGATGTTTGATGTCCCATGCTTACAATTTATAACTAATATTTTGAAAATCTACTTTGGCAAAAATAAGAGTCCATGTTATTTTATTTATTAAGCGATAATTATTGAGAATAAATAATTGAGCCTTATGATATGAATTCGGTGGAATCCTAGTACCAGTAACTCTCGCCTTTGTTTATTATTTTCATTAAATCTTTAAATTTAATCTTCCCAAGTCTTAGAGTTCGAATCCTTATTTACAACGACAATCAAAAAACCTTTTCATTTTGGCGCCGCCGACGCGGATTTGTTTTTAGACTAATTTTTAGGTTTATTTATTTTTATTATGTACAATATATTCATTTTTTTTTTAGATTTTTTTTCCTTTTTATGCGTTTCTTTTTGTATTTCTTTTCAGGGACTTTTTGAGGATGATGACTTCTTCTGAGGAGACGTCACCTAAGATGACGCTGGCGGAATATAAGCGTAGAAAGTCAAATTATCAGGAAACCTCGTCTGAGATGACACTTGCTGAATATAAGCGTAGGCAACGGTATGGAGTTTTTGACCCACATGTGGTAAGTGAAGAATCTCCTCTAGAGATACATGAGAAGTATTATAAACACACACCACTTAGTTTGGACTTAAAATTGAGAATTCTGGAATGTAAAAAATTATTTAACGATGATGATGATCAGTCTTATAGTGACTCTCTGGTCGAGACAGAATTTTAGATGACCCTGTGAATGATTATGTAGATGATTTGTCTAATTTATTAGAAGAATCTATCTCGCAAGATCTTTCACCCGACTTAGAGGTTGTTTCTAGTCCCCTAGACTTCCAAAAGTTGCATAATTTAGGGTTAGAATTGCGTGCTTCTAAAGTGTTGTTGGATTACTTTGCATCTAAGTACCCATAAGAATTGCCTGTTTCTGATACCGTGCATGAGCCTATTGACAATTTCCCTGTCCCAATAGTATCCCCATATTATGTGCTATACTCACTTCCATATGAAGTAAAAATTAGGTTTGGGGGTAATCCTCTATTTCAGACAGTTTCAGTGTCCCCGCATTTTCATAAGTTAATTGTGAAGCTGTCGTTTGTAAATACTGTATTTTGGGTTGATCCCCAAATTTTCAGGCTGTTAATTTTTGGGGATCCATTTCTGCATATTCTAGTAGGTATTTTTATTTTATTTATTTATTTATTTTTACTTTTTGCATTTCCCATCTTAATATTTACGCTAGATGACTCAATTACATTGAGGACAATGTAATATTTAAGTGTGGGGGAGAGATTAACTTTTTAATTTATTTTTTCAGGAAATTTCTTGCAAATCATGACCAGCTGTGTAGCGGGTCTCTTTCTCTTTATCTTATCATATGACCAGCTGTGTAGCGGGTCTAAAAAAAGAAAAAAGAAAAATATGATCAGCTGTTTAGCGGGTCTAAAAAATTAAAAAAAAATAAATTATTATGATTGTTAGGGTTATGACCAGCTGTGTAGCGGGTGTTTTTCTTTTTTTCTTGCATGTTATGACCAGCTGTTTAGCGGGTCTAAAAAAAAAAGTTGATATGACCAGCTGTGTAGCGGGTCTCTTTCTCTCTATCTTATTATATGACCAGCTGTGTAGCGGGTCACTTTTCTGTTTTGCTCGAGGACTAGCAAAATGTAAGTGTGGGGGAATTTGATGAGCACGCAAGTGTGACGCATTTTCACCCATAACTACATTCGCTATGACTAATTTAATCACTAATAATCTTGTTTTAAAAAAATAAATAAAAAGTATTAAAGGTCTTTTGGAAAAATAGCTCGAAAAAGTATTAAAGGCAACCAGAGGAACTGATAAAGGCACCCATCATTTCAGATACGGGTACCCAACAAATGGATAGAGGCACCCTCTTCTTCTTCATTTATTATGATTGTTAGGGATTTTTAGAGTTTTCAGGGTTTTTTAGAGTTTTCAGGGTTTTTTAGAGTTTTCAACGGTTTTTAGAGAACATTCAAAGTTGATCTTCACTATTGGAAGGATTTGTTATTATCATTCTTTATCGAATCTCCTAGCTTGTACATCCCAGTGCTACGGAGTATTATTAAATTTAAGTTTTTCAAAGCTTTTTGTAATCTTCCTGTGCTTTTTAGAGTTTCTCAGAGCTCTTTCAGGGCTCTTTAGTGTTTTTAGAGTTTTTAGGAAACATCTAAAGATAATCTTCATTATTGTATGGAATTTCTTTAGTATCATTCATTATAAAGAATTAAGTTACTTTCAGTTGGCTTTAACGATTCCCCTGTCTAGTAGATGCTAGTGCTACGAAATATAATTAACTTAAAGCTTTTTCAGAGATTTTTCAGAGATCTTTAGATTTTTCAGAGCTCTTTAGATATTTTAGGGCTTTTTAGAGTTTTCGGTGTTTTTTAGAGTTTTCAAGGCTTTTTAAAGAACATTCAAAGTTGATCTTCACTATTGTAGGGATTTACTATTATCATTCTTTATCGAATCTCCTAGCTTGTAGATCCCAGTACTACAGAGTATTATTAAATTTAAGCTTTTCAAAGCTTTTTGGAGTCTTCTTGAGATTTTCTCAGAGCTCTTTTAGGGCTCTTTAGTTTTTAGGGTTTTTAGTTGGCTTTAACGAATTACGTTACTCTCAGTTGGCTTTAACGAATCCCCTGGCTAGAAGATACTAGTCCTACGAAATATAATTAAGTTAAAGCTTTTTCAGAGCTTTTTATAGTTTTTCAGAGCTTTTTAGATTTTCAGAGCTCTTTAGATATTTTAGGGATTTTTAGAGTTTTCAGGATTTTTAGAGTTTTCAAGGCTTTTTAGAGAACATTCAAAGTTGATCTTCACTATTGTAGGGATTTGATATTTTCATTCTGTATCGAAGCTCCTAGCTTGTAGATCCAAGTACTACAGAGTATTATTAAATTTAAACATTTCAAAGCTTTCTGGACTCTTCTTGAGCTTTTTAGAGTTTCTCAGAGCTATTTAGTTTTTATGGTTTTTAGGAAACATTCAAAGATAATCTTCATTATTGTAGAGAATTTAGTATCATTATGTATAAAGAATTAAGTTACTTTCAGTTGGCTTTAACGAATCCCCTGGCTAGAAGATACTAGTGCTACGAAATATAATTAACTTAAAGCTTTTTCAGAGCTTTTTAGAGTTTTTCAGAGCTCTTTAGATTTTTCAGAGCTCTTTAGATATTTTGAGGAGTTTTAGAGTTTTCAGGGTTTTTTAGAGTTTTCAAGGCTTTTTAGAGAACATTCAAAGTTGATCTTCACTATTGTAGGGATTTGTTATTATCATTCTTTAACAAATATCCTAGCTTGTAGTTCCCAGTGCTACGGAGTATTATTAAATTTAAGCTTTTCAAATCTTGTTGGAGTCTTCTTGAGCTTTTTAGAGTTTCCCAAAGCTCTTTCAGGGCTCTTTAGTGTTTTTAGGTTTTTAGGAAACATCCAAAGATAATTTTCATTATTGTAGGGAATTTTGCTAGTATTATTCATTAGAAAGAATTAAGTTACTTTCAGTTGGCTTTAACGAATGCCCTGGCTAGTAGATTCTAGTGCTACGAAATATTATTAACGTAAAGCTTTTTCAGAGCTTTTTAGAGTTTTTCAGAGCTCTTTAGATATTTTAGGGATTTTTAGAGTTTCAGGGTTTTTTAGAGTTTTCAACGCTTTTTAGAGAACATTCAAAGTTGATCTTCACTATTGGAGGGATTTGTTATTATCATTCTTTATCGAATCTCCTAGCTTGTAGATCCCAGTGCTACAGAGTATTATTAAATTTAAGTTTTTCAAATCTTTTTGGAGTCTTCTTGATCTTTTTAGATTTTCTCAGAGCTCTTTTAGGGCTCTTTAGTTTTTAGGTTTTTTAGTAGGCTTTAACGAATTACGTTACTTTCAGTTGTCTTTAACGAATCCCCTGGCTAGAAGATACTAGTGCTAGGAAATATAATTAACTTAAAGCTTTTTCAGAGCTTTTTAGAGTTTTTCAGAGCTCTTTAGATTTTTCAGAGCTCTTTAGATATTTTAGGGATTTTTAGAGTTTTTAGGGTTTTTTAGAGTTTTCAAGGCTTTTTAGAGAGCATTTAAAGTTGATCTTCACTATTGTAGGGATTTGTTATTATCATTCTTTAACGAATATCCTAGCTTGTAGATCCCAGTGCTACGGAGTATTATTAAATTTAAGCTTTTCAAAGCTTATTGGAGTCTTCCCGAGCTTTTTAGAGTTTCGCAAAGCTCTTTCAGGGCTCTTTAGTGTTTTTAGTTTTCTAGGAAACATCCAAAGATAATCTTCATTATTGTAGGGAATTTTGTTAGTATCATTCATTATAAAGAATTAAGTTACTTTCAGTTGGCTTTAACGAATCCCCTGGCTAGTAGATGCTAGTGCTACGAAATATAATTAACTTAAAGCTTTTTCAGAGCTTTTTAGAGTTTTTCAGAGCTCTTTAGATTTTTCAGAGCTCTTTAGATATTTTAGGGCTGTTTAGAGTTTTCAGGGTTTTTTTAGAGTTTTCAAGGCTTTTTAGAGAACATTCAAAGTTGATCTTCACTATTTTAGGGATTTGCTATTATCATTCTTTATCGAATCTCCTAGCTTGTAGATCCCAGTACTACAGTGTATGATTAAATTTAAGCTTTTCATAGCATTTTGGAGTCTTCTTGAGCCTTTTAGAGTTTCTCAGAGCTCTTTAGTTTTTAGGGTTTTTAGGAAAATTCAAAGATAATCTTCATTATTGTAGAGAATTTTGTTAGTATCATTCTGTATAAAGAATTGAGTTACTTTCAGTTGGCTTTAACGAATCCCCTGGCTAGAAGATACTAGTGCTACGAAATATAATTAACTTAAATCTTTTTCAGAGCTTTTTAGAGTTTTTCAGAGCTCTTTAGATATTTTAAGGAGTTTTAGAGTTTTCAGGGTTTCTTAGAGTTTTCAGGCTTTTTAGATTTTTTTTTTGCTAGGTCAAAATGGTTTATTAAAGCAAAAAAACGTAATTACAAGAATTACAAAATGGGAGGCGCTAGGCCTCCACACCCCCATAAACCAAAGGGGAAAAAAACTCTAAAAACTCATAAAATAAGCTCTTAAGCACTAAAAAATAGCATAAAGAAGAAAACTAATAAAATCAAAATCGTTTTCGCCCCTTATTTCCAATTCTAAAATTTCTCTTCTTGGGAATGAGATCATCAATTATTTGAGTCAAATCATAGTGCTCCTTGAATTCATCTTCATAATCATCATAAGTTTCATCATTGTCATAATCATGTTCATTTTCATCTGAAGCATAATTACCACCTGGAACAAGCTTAATAGGAGGTTGAACATTCTTTTTTGTTGACATTCTATCCATTTTCTTCTTTTTTTCCTTAAATAGTCTCGTCGAAAGGCTGGATCTCTAATGAATTTAGCACGCACTTCATCAAGTTGAATAGTACTTGCCTCATCTAGTTCCTCTGTAGACAAAATATTATCTAGATCAAAAACATTTTCCTCCAACCCTGCTTGAATATCCTTGTGATGCTCACGGCTTCGAATTTCCTCATTAGACTTTGAATTCATAGCAATGATCTCAGATTTTTTCTCCTTTACCAAAGCCTCACTAGAATCATTAGTAAGGCCTAACTCAGAAGCTAGGGCACCATACTTGTTATTCACCACAAGTTCAGTTTGAAAAAGCTCATCCACAAAAGGAGTTTCAAAAGATTTAAATTTAAAAGATGTACCTTTATTAGGGGAGTTCTTACCCATAACTATTTTCCAATCCTCTTTAGGTGTCCCTGGTTTAGAAATAAACGCAGGTCTGGTCGTACCCTTTTCCATAACAGAGTTTGGCATTGGATTTTGCTTGGACATGGAATTTGAAGAAGTTTCCGTAACTGAGTTTGGCGTTGGATTTTGCTTGGTCACGGACATAAACTCAGAATCATACTTGGTCACAGGATGAATATTTGGAATATCTTCCAAATTCTTTTTAGACACGGACTCTTGCTGTGCTTTAAAAGTTTGCACGGACTCTTGCTGAGCTTCCCTAGTTTGCACGAACTGAGTAGTTTCATTAGTCCGGGAATGGATTTGCTTGCTAGAGTTCCCTTGTCTACTATTTGCATTGTCAATATGGACAAAATTATTACGTAAAGCAAGATCTTTTTTGGCTGAAATATTGTTTTTACATCTCATCAACTTAATCTGAGCTTCACGATACTCAGTAAAAACTTTTTCGAGCTGCTCTTCTAGTTGTTTATCATCAGACTTCTCATGAATTGATTCAATAATCATGTTCCCAGACTTCACAATATCATCATAAACAACAACCTCATGAACTAAATTTATACTCTCCTTACCAGGCTGCACATTATTGACGTTAATTGCATGGCCTTCATGGGAAGTTTCACTAACTTCTTTCCAAACAGATTTGATTGATTTTCTTTCTTTGCCATTCTTAATGTTCACAGTAGGTGACTTCTTTTCAGCATTAGAACCTCCCAAAATTTTCTTTGCAGCAAGGAAATTCTCAAATTTGTGGCCCATAAACTTACAATGATTGCAGAATTTGACATTCTTTAAGTCTTGAATTTCAATATACTGTCAGAACTCTTTTCCATTTGCCTTCAAGCGAATTATTTTAGGAATCAACTTAGCAAAGTCAATATCAATCAGAACTGCAACATAGTTTCCAACATCATGATCCAATGTATTTTGATCAATAGCAATCGGTTTTCCAATAATTTTAGCAATGCAAAGAAGAATTTTCATAGTCCATAACTCAATGTACAAACCAGGGAAACTTACCCAAACTGAAGCTCTTGAAGTTTGCTGTCTTTCTGGATCAAAATTTGGGTAAAAATTAAAAACCCTAAGCTGTTGATTCTGTATAACCCAAGGAACGTTTTAAGAAAAACATGAGAGGAAAGAGAAACTCTGGCTAAAACACTAGGGTTTAGGTTTTTTTTCACGTAGGTTTCATAGTTCAACACGGATTCAATATGGTAGAAGATAATCATAGTTCATCACGGATTCAACAACACCAATCCTTTGCGGACAAGGTAAAGGCAAAACAAACCGTAAAGCCAACAGGAGTTGATATTACTAGTTTACCTAATCCTACTCTGATTGATGGAGAACCATCCCTTGTTATACCCGCGGATTTCTATGAAGAGGGTTGTAAACCCTTTCAACACAGCTTCATTGCAAGATTAAACTTCACGGGACTGAAGTTCTTTGAGGTAAAAACAGTTTTAATCTCTCAATGGCAGATTAATCCTAATTCTGTTAGGTTTATGACTATGGGAAAAGGTTTCTTTGTTATTATGCTACAAGATGAGGAAACTAAGGAGAGTGTCAGACGTACAAAGTGGTTTGTTCAACAGCATGAACTCAAGTTAATGGATTGGTACCCATGTTTTGATCCTGATCGTCAAAAAACTTCCCATGCAAACGTATGGGTTCACTTTCCTGGTTTACATGCAGAACTATGGACTGAGAAGAACTTGTTATCTATGGGAAAAGTATTAGGGACTCCTATTGTGGTTGATTAAAGAACCCTAAATCTGGAGTATGGAAACTTTGCATCAGTTTTGGTAGATGTGGATTTTGCAAAACACATTCCAAGTAGAATTAAGATAACAGCTGGGGGGAGGACGTTTTGGCAATACTTGGATATCCCAAAATCACCTAAATTCTGTATGAAGTGCTGCATAATTGGTCATAATGATGCTGAATGTAGAAGGCAACCAAAGAATGATGAGAAAACGTCTAAGGCTGATGCGAAAGGGGAGTGGCAGAATGTGCGTAATAGGAGAAACCGTAAGGTAGGTGATGGAGATGATGCAACCGCGACTACAAACGCTGTTGCTGTAGGTGTTGGCGCTGCTGTAGGTGGTGTGAACGTTGGTGCTGTGGTGGTTCATGATGTTGTTAATGATGCTGGTGGTAATGTGGATGATGCTCTTGCTGTAGGGCATGGTGGAGCTGTGGAGAATGGGGTGGTTGAAGATGGTTTAGTGAAGAGTGTTGTTGGTTTGGAGCAAACTATTCAGCTAGAGAATGAATTAGCGTCTACTGAAGCCAATCTTCATGCAGAGTCTGTAGCTTTTGAGAAGGCTAAGGAGGCGTTAGCATTGAAAAAGAGTTTTCCTAGAGGGTTGTCAATGATTGAAATTGCAACCTCATCTAAGTCAGCTAAGAGTGGTGAATTGGCAAGAACTAATCACTCTAGTGATAGGAATGAGGCTACTTCTTCTTTTACGCCGGTTGAGGCTGGTAATAAGTCTTTGCAAGACATGGTGGTTGATAATATTGAGGATATCTCAAGCTATATAGTTGTTGATGAAACTTCTATTGTGGTTTCTCCTAATAAGTTCAATGTCTTGAATGATGAGTTGGGTATTGATAATGATGATGTTGAACACTCTTCTGGAGGGGGTTCGGAGGCTGCTGAAAACTCTTCTGGAGGTAGTTCGGATGAAGAGTTGACGCCTGAGAAAGCTTCATCAGGTGTTAAGGGTGTTAAGTGGGCGGAAATTCCAGTGGATATGCCAAAGAAATGTAGGAAACCAAGCCGGGTTTTGATTACAAGTTCTAGTTCTTCTCAGCAAAGTTTTAATGATTCCAAATCAGATTCGGATTCTGAAGTGAATGCTTTGGGAAATCGAGTTAGGAAGGGTGTCTCACCTGTTTTACAAGGTAGGATTCCTAGCAAGATTCCACAAGCTATTCATAAATATAAGAAGAGTGTTTCCTGATGAGAGTTCTCTATTGGAATATTAATGGGGTGGCAAAGGTGGAAGCGGGTAGTAAGTTACGTAAGTTGGTGCATGAGTTCAAGCCGGTGGTACTCTGTATTGCTGAGCCTAAGATTCGTTGCACTGACAATGTTATGATAAGGTTAAATTTGGCTGGTTATAATAAAAAGGTAATTCATAATTCTACTTCTAGTTCTTTGGGTAATTTGTGGATTCTTTGGGATGATTGTATTGAGGAGCCGGTGGTGATTAATATGTCTAGGCAGGCCATTACAGTTAAAACTGAGGGGTTTTTTATCTCTTTTGTTCATGCTAGTTATATTCAAGTTTTTCGAAGGAGGCTTTGGAGTCAACTTGCTGCGGTTGATGTAACTACTCCTTGGTTGGTTATGGGTGATTTCAATTGTGTGCTTCGTCAAGATGAAAATAAAGGGGGTAGGACAACTCGTATCTCTTGTATTAATAAGTTTTCTGATTGGATGGAGGATAATAACTTGTTTGAAGCTGATTCGTTGGGGTCTAAGTTTACTTGGACCAATGGTCAGTCTGGTGTTGGTAGAATTATTAGTAAGTTGGATCGTGCTATTATTAATGAACCTTGGTTGTCTAAGTTTTCGAATTGGCGGTGTAAAGATCTTCCTAGGGAAGTTTCTGACCATTCGACTCTTATTGGTTTTCCTTTTTGTGATCCTCGGCCTAGACGTGCTCCTTTTCGTATTCAAAAGATGTGGTTTTCCCATCCGGATTTTTTGAAGATGGTGGAGATATCTTGGATGGCGCCGGTGTATGGTAATTATGGTTTTATCTTTCCTTTCAAATTGAAGCGGTTGAAGGAGGCTATCAAGTTATGGAATCAATCTGTTTTTGGCAATGTCAATGCTAGATTAAAGCAAGCAACTCGTAAGTTTGAGGTAGCTAGTAGGAATTCAGATGATGATCCTTTTGATGTTTCTAAACTTAATAATATGAAGGATGCTCTTGTGGAGGTTAAAGATATTCAAAGGCAGCAGAATATAATGTTAAAGCAAAAATCTAGAAATAAGTGGTTGTTGGAGGGTTCTAGTAACACTTCTTTCTTTCACAACTCTATTAAAATTCGTAGAAGTGCTAATACAATCTCGGAGCTGGTTGCTGAAGATGGAAGTACGATTACTGATCCGGTTCATCTTAGTTCTCATGTGGTTTCTTATTATCAGGCTAAAGTCAATGGCGAGGATAGTCAGGTAAGTGAAACTCTTTTTGATTATGATCATGATTCTATTACTGAGGAAGAGTCGCATATGTTGGATGCTATTCCTACTTGTGATGAGATTAAACAGGCGGTTTTTGATTTGGGAGCTGATAGTGCGCCTGGTCCGGATGGTTTCTCGGGGTGTTTTTATAGACATTGTTGGGAGATTATTCATAGGGATCTGATTTTAGCGGTTACTTATTGCTGGTCTTCTAAAACCATTTCTAATGGGGTTAATTCTAGTCTTATTCTTTTTATTACAAAGGTTAGGGGAGCTGCTAGTTTGAAGAACTTTAGGCCGATTGGTTTAAGTAATTTCTTCTTTAATATTTTTACTAAAATCTTGGCTACGAGGCTTGGTAGTGTGTTGGGTAAGTTGGTGTCTGAAGAGCAAGTGGCTTTCATGAAGGGAAGGAATATCCATGAGAATATTAGTTTAGCTTCGGAGATGGTGAATGAATTGCACATCAAAAGGAAGCACGGTAATTTGGGTTTGAAGCTTGATATCTCTCAGGCTTTTGATACGGTGAGATCTTGCTCTTCTCCCTACAAACCCTCTGACCAGAAGCTTGTTGGTAATTCTCCAAAAGTTTCACCAGATTCTTCACACTCTTCATATTTCCCTTGCAAAAAATCATGATATCATCAGCAAAAAATAAATGAGTAGGAGCAATACCCTTACGTTTAACCATATAAGACATATCCTTATTCTGAAAGAGTTCAGTGATGTTGCGGCTAAGCACATCCTCAATCAAAACAAAAATAAGAGGAGATAGAGGATCCCCCTGCCGTAAACCCCTATTAATCTTGAAATAACCCTCCGGACTACCATTAAGAAGAATAGAAATACGCGCCGAATCTAGAATTTTCCAAATCCAAGAGCACCAATCTTCAGAAAAACCATACCTTCTAAAAACCTCAAGAACAAAAGACCAGCTCACCGTATCAAAAGCCTGAGAGATATCAAGCTTCAAACCCAAATTACCGTCCTTCCTTTTGATGTGCAATTCATTCACCATCTCAGAAGCTAAACTAATATTCTCATGGATATTCCTTCCCTTCATGAAAGCCACTTGCTCTTCAGACACCAACTTTCCTAACACCCTACCAAGCCTAGTAGCCAAGATTTTAGTAAAAATCTTAAAAAAGAAATTACTTAAACCAATCGGCTTAAAGTTCTTCAACCTAGCAGCTCCCCTAACCTTTGCAAGCAAAAGAATAAGACTAGAATTAACCCCATTAGGAACGGTTTTAGAAGACCAGCAATAAGTAACCGCTAAAATCAGATCCCTTTGAATAATCTCCCAACAATGTCTATAAAAACACCCCGAGAAACCATCTGGACCTGGCGCACTATCAGCTCCCAAATCAAAAACCACCTGTTTAATCTCATCAAAAGTAGGAATAGCATCCAACATATGCGACTCTTCCACAGTAATAGAATCATAATCATAATCAAAAAGAGTTTCACTTACCTGACCATCCTCACCATTGAATTTAGCCTGATAGTAAGAAACCACATGAGCACTAAGATGAACCGGATCAGTAATAGTACTCCCATCTTCAGCAACAAGCTCCGAGATTGTATTAGCACTTCTACGAATTTTAATAGAGTTGTGAAAGAAAGAAGTGTTACTAGAACCCTCCAATAACCACTGATTTCTAGATTTTTGCTTTAACATTATATGCTGCTGCCTTTGAATATCTTGAACCTCAACAAGAGCATCCTTCATATTATTAAGTTTTGAAACATCAAACGGATCTTCATCAGAATTTCTACTAGCTACCTCAAACTTAAGCGTTGCTTGCTTTAGTCTAGCATTGACATTACCAAAAACCATTTGATTCCATAACTTAATTTCCTCCTTCAACCGCTTCAATTTGAAAGGAAAGATAAAACCATGATTACCATACACCGGCGCCATCCAAGATAACTCCACCATCTTCAAGGAGTTCAACATGATTCAAGGAGTTCATTCGCAGCTCCTTTTAAGTGCTGGTGTGGTTCAACATGATTTACCAAATATTCATATGGGAGTGGATAGGCGTATTTGGATGCCTGATTTACAAGGTAAATTTTCTGCCAAGGCAGCTAGGGAGTTGATTAGGAAGAAATACCCTATTTTGAGGGAGGCGGGGTTGTTATGGAAGAGGGTGGTGCATCCTTCTTTGGAGGCTCAGAATTGGAAGTTTATTCGTGGAGCGTGTGCAACTCTTGATAAGGTTCGTAGCAGATTTAAAATTCAGCTTGCATCTAAATGTAGTGTGTGTCAGATTGAAGAGGAATCTCTCCAACATATTCTTTGGAGCTGTAATTTTGCGCGTCAAGCTTGGGAGTGGATTGAAGGTATTTTCAAAATTAAACCTCATTATGATATTATTACTTACCAAGAGGCAAAAAAATCATAGTGGTATTGTTAAGGATTTGTGGTTGGTAGTGAATTTGGTTGTGCGTTCAGAATTATGGTTCACTAGAAACAAAAAAGTGTATGAAAAGAAGAACCCTTGTTGGTCTTTATTTCAAAAACGTGTTTTTAGTTTGATGCAAGATTATTCAGTTCGTATGAAGAGTTATATGCATAATTCTTTGGATGACTTGAGAATTCTGGAGTTTTTTAGAGTTCGGCATAGAAAGGTGAAGTTTACTGATCCTAAGGAGTGTTGTTGGATTCCTCCTAAGGATAATGAATTGCTTTTGTGCACGGATGGCGCCTCAAGACGTAATCCAGGGGTGGCGGGAGCTGGTGTTGTTGCAAGGAATGCAAATTGTGAAGTGGTTGGTGCAATGTGTATTGGCTTGGGAGTTACTTCTAATTATTTGGCTGAATTGTATGGTATTATTGTGGGTTTGGAGTGGGCAGTTCAGTGGGGGTATGCTTGCATTGTTATTAGATCAGATTCTACAAGTGTGTTGAAGGCTTTGGCAGAAGATAACGTTCCTTGGTTTGCTAGGCAAAGATGGATGGAAGTTAAAGGTTTATATGGTTCAATTCGTTTTGAACATTCTTTTAGAGAGGCAACTTTTGCAGCTGATGCCATGGAAAAACGTGGTTGTTTATTAGAGGATGGGGTTGGTTTTCACTTTGAAGGTCGACCAGTTTTCTTAAGTTCAATTGAGTTTCCAAATGTAATTTATTATCGTTTTAAATAGGTTTTAGGAGTTTTTTAGGGGTCACTTTGTCCCCTTTTCTCCTTCACCTATCTTGTAAATATCTTTTTTATCAATATATTTTCTTGACTTAGCAAAAAAAAAAAAATGTACCACCCAAGTATCACCATGCCATACACGTTCCTTGTCATCTGCTGAAGTTAACTTTATGATAAAGAACCCTTTTGTCATTGGAACTAACTTACATCTTCCAGCACCGAAACCCCATTGTTCCTCCAAACTCTTTTGAACATCAACAAGTTTTAAGCCCTTAAAGTTCAATCTCCCAATGAGACTGAACTGAAATATATCACGTCCCTCTTGAAGAAGACTATTCGGCAAAACCAAAGATGGTTCTTCCAAATATGTTGATGCCTCAGGGAGAGATAAGAAATCTGAATTTGTTAACATATAGGGTTTTTTACCCTTAACCCAATCAGTAAAAGATACCTTATTGTTCCCATGATTATTCACGTTTGAATCAGGGTTTTCCCCCATCCTAAATCACCAAAGATGATCTAGAATGAAGGAAAAACGTTGATGAAAGTTGAAAACCCTAAAGAAAAAATTCGCCAATTTTTTGGAAAGAAAAATTCGCATGAGAGAGAAAAATTCAGATTCCTAGTATATATCCTAGTAATTCAGAAAAATTCGCATGAGAGAGAAAAATTCAGGCTTTTTAGAGAACATTCAAAGTTGATCTTCACTATAGTAAGGGTTTGTTATTATCATTCTTTAACGAATCTCCTAGCTTGTAGATCCCAGTGCTACGGAGTATTATTAAATATATGCTTTTTAAAGCTTATTGGAGTCTTCCTGAGCTTTTTAGAGTTTCTCAGAGCTCTTTCAGGGCTCTTTAGTGTTTTTAGGGTTTTTAGGAAACATCCAAAGATAATCTTCATTATTGTAGAGAATTTTGTTAGTATCATTCTGTATAAAGAATTGAGTTACTTTCAGTTGGCCTTAACAAATCCCCTGGCTAGAAGATACTAGTGCTACGGAATATAATTAACTTAAAGCTTTTTCAGATCTTTTTAGAGTTTTTCAGAGCTCTTTAGATATTTTAAGGAGTTTTAGAGTTTTCAGGGTTTTTTAGAGTTTTCAGGCTTTTTAGATTATTTTTTTTGCTAGGTCAAAATGGTTTATTAAAGCAAAAAAACGTAATTACAAGAATTACAAAATGGGAGGCGCTAGGCCTCCACACCCCCATAAACCAAAGTGGCAAAAAACTCTAAAAACTCATAAAATAAGCTCTTAAGCACTAAAAAATAGCATAAAGAAGAAAACTAATAACATCAAATTCGTTTTCGACCCTTATTTCCAACTCTAAAATTTCTCTTCTTGGGAATGAGATCATCAATTATTTGAGTCAAATCATAGTGCTCCTTGAATTCATCTTCATAATCATCATAAGTTTCATCATTGTCATAATCATGTTCATTTTCATCTGAAGCATAATTACCACCTGGAACAAGCTTAATAGGAGATTGAACATTCTTTTTTGTTGACATTCTATCCATTTTCTTCTTTTTTTCCTCTAAATAGTCTCGTCGAAAGGCTGGATCTCTAATGAATTTAGCACGCACTTCATCAAGTTGAATAGTACTTTCCTCATCTAGTTCCTCTGTAGACAAAATATTATCTAGATCAAAAACATTTTCCTCCAACCCTGCTTGAATATCCTTGTGATGCTCACGGCTTCGAATTTCCTCATTAGACTTTGAATTCATAGCAATGATCTCAGCTTTTTTCTCCTTTACCAAAGCCTCACTAGAATCATTAGTAAGGCCTAACTCAGAAGCTAGGGCACCATACTTGTTATTCACCACAAGTTCAGTTTGAAAAAGCTCATCCACAAAAGGAGTTTCAAAAGATTTAAATTTAAAAGATGTACCTTTATTAGGGGAGTTCTTACCCATAACTATTTTCCAATCCTCTTTAGGTGTCCCTGGTTTAGAAATAAACGCAGGTCTGGTCGTACCCTTTTCCATAACAGAGTTTGGCATTGGATTTTGCTTGGACACGGAATTTGAAGAAGTTTCCGTAACTGAGTTTGGCGTTGGATTTTGCTTGGTCACGGACATAAACTCAGAATCATACTTGGTCACGGACTGAATATTTGGAATATCTTCCAAATTCTTTTTAGACACGGACTCTTGCTGCGCTTTAAAAGTTTGCACGGACTCTTGCTGAGCTTCCCTAGTTTGCACGAATTGAGTAGTTTCATTAGTCCGGGAATGGCTTTGCTTCCTAGAGTTCCCTTGTCTACTATCTGCATTGTCAATATGGACAGAATTATTACGTAAAGCAAGATCTTTTTTGGCTGAAATATTGTTTTTACATCTCATCAACTTAATTTGAGCTTCACGATACTCAGTAAAAGCTTTTTCGAGCTGCTCTTCTAGTTGTTTATCATCAGACTTCTCATGAATTGATTCAATAATCATGTTCCCATACTTCACAATATCATCATAAACAACAACCTCATGAACTAAATTTATACTCTCCTTACCAGCCTGCACATTATTGACGTTAATTGCATGGCCTTCATGGGAAGTTTCACTAACTTCTTTCCAAACAGATTTGATTGATTTTCCTTCTTTGCCATTCTTAATGTTCTTTTTTTTTTTTTTTGCTAAGTCAAGAAAATATATTGATAAAAAAGATATTTACAAGATAGGTGAAGGAGAAAAGGGATCATAGAAACCCCTAAAAAACTCCTAAAACCTATTTAAAACGATAATAAATTACATTTGGAAACTCAATAGAACTTAAAAAAACTGGTCGACCTTCAAAGTGAAAACCAACCCCGTCCTCTAGTAAACAACCACGCTTTGCCATTGCATCAGCTGCAAAATTTGCCTCTCTAAAAGAATGTTCAAAACGAATTGAACCATATAAACCTTTATCTTCCATCCATCTTTGCCTAGCAAACCAAGGAACGTTATCTTCTTCCAAAGCCTTCAACACACTTGTAGAATCTGATCTAATAACAATGCAAGCATATCCCCACTGAACTGCCCACTCCATACCCACAATAATACCATACAATTCAGCCAAATAATTAGAAGTAACTCCCAAACCAATACACATTGCACCTACCACTTCACAATTTGCATTCCTTGCAATAACACCAGCTTCCGCCACCCCAGGATTACCTCTTGAGGCGCCATCCGTGCACAAAAGCAATTCATTATCATTAGGTGGAAACCAAAAACACTCCTTGGGATCAGTAAACTTCACCTTTCTATGCCGAACCCTAAAAAACTCCAGAATTCTCAAGTCATCCATAGAATTATGCATATAACTTTTCATACGAACTGAATAATCTTGCATCAAACTAAAAACACGTTTTTGAATTAAAGACCAACAAGGGTTCTTCTTTTCATACACTTTTTTGTTCCTAGTGAACCATAATTCTGAACGCACAACCAAATTCACTACCAACCACAAATCCTTAACAATACCACTATGATTTTTTGCCTTTTGGTAAGAAGTAATGATATCATAATTAGGTTTAAGTTTGAAAATACCTTCAATCCACTCCCAAGCTTGACGCGCAAAATTACAGCTCCAAAGAATATGTTGGAGAGACTCCTCCTCAATCTGACACACACTACATTTAGATGCAAGTTGAATTTTAAATCTGCTACGTACCTTATCAAGAGTAGCACACGCACCACGAATAAACTTCCAGTTCTGAGCCGCCAATGAAGGATGCACCACCCTCTTCCATAACAACCCCACCTCCTTCAAAATAGGATATTTCTTCCTAATCAATTCCCTAGCTGACTTGACAGAAAATTTACCTTGTAAATCAGGCATCCAAAAACGCCTATCCACTCCCATATGAATTTTTGGTAAATCCTGTTGCACCACACCAGCACTTAAAAGGAGTTGCGAATGAACTCCATGAATCTGCCAATCACCTTGCACAATAATATCACAAACACGAGCTGATCTGTCTAAATCCATGTGATTTAAAACACTAGCTAAGGTTGTATTTCCATACCATATATCAAAGAATAAAGAAGTATCCCTACCGTCACCAATAAAACACTTCGTGTTGTCCACCATCTCCTTATGAACCCAACGAAGACCAGGAAGAATAGAAGATTTCACCCCTTCCATCTTAATACGACCATCCCTACAAGTGAATTTGGCTTCCAAAAACCTCGCCCACCTCTTTCGAGAAGATTTTATAGCCCACCACAATTTCATCAGCAAAGCTTTATTCATAGTCCTTAGGCTAGTGATCCCAAGACCACCTTCCTTTAAAGGACTACAAATCTTATCAAAACCAACTACAAAAGCTCTAGAAAGATTAGAATCACCCGACCACAGAAAATTACGAATCACACGCTCACATTGAAGTGTGAATTTTACCGGCCATTTGTACACAACCATGTTATGAATAGAATAACTCGAAAGAACATTCTTAACAAGCACAACCCTATCTTGAAAGATAACATCTTACCTTTCAGAACCGAAAGTTGATCCCTCAATTTATCAACAACGTTGCTGATGTGACTATACTTAACCATCCCCGGCATCACCTTAACCCCCAAATATCTATCAGGAAAGTTAGAAATTGCCATACCTAAGAAAGTTGCAATGGTCTGGCGCCTACTCAAAGTCCCACCACCGAAGTAGATCTTGCTCTTCTCCCTACAAACCCTCTGACCCAGAAGCTTGTTGGTAATTCTCCAAAAGTTTCACCAGATTCTTCACACTCTTCATATTTCCCTTGCAAAAAATCATAATATCATCAGCAAAAAATAAATGAGTAGGAGCAATACCCTTACGTTTTACCATATAAGACATATCCTTATTCTGAAAGAGTTTAGTGATGTTGCGGCTAAGCACATCCTCAATCAAAACAAAAATAAGAGGAGATAGAGGATCCCCCTGCCGTAAACCCCTATTAATCTTGAAATAACCCTCCGGACTACCATTAAGAAGAATAGAAATACGCGCCGAATCCAGAATTTTCCAAATCCAAGAGCACCAATCTTCAGAAAAACCATACCTTCTAAAAACCTCAAGAACAAAAGACCAGCTCACCGTATCAAAAGCCTGAGAGATATCAAGCTTCAAACCCAAATTACCATCCTTCCTTTTGATGTGCAATTCATTCACCATCTCAGAAGCTAAACTAATATTCTCATGGATATTCCTTCCCTTCATGAAAGCCACTTGCTCTTCAGACACCAACTTTCCCAACACCCTACCAAGCCTAGTAGCCAAGATTTTAGTAAAAATCTTAAAAAAGAAATTACTTAAACCAATCGGCCTAAAGTTCTTCAACCTAGCAGCTCCCCTAACCTTTGCAAGCAAAAGAATAAGACTAGAATTAACCCCATTAGGAACGGTTTTAGAAGACCAGCAATAAGTAACCGCTAAAATCAGATCCCTTTGAATAATCTCCCAACAATGTCTATAAAAACACCCCGAGAAACCATCCGGACCAGGCGCACTATCAGCTCCCAAATCAAAAACCGCCTGTTTAATCTCATCACAAGTAGGAATAGCATCCAACATATGCGACTCTTCCTCAGTAATAGAATCATGATCATAATCAAAAAGAGTTTCACTTACCTGACTATCCTCGCCATTGACTTTAGCCTGATAATAAGAAACCACATGAGAACTAAGATGAACCGGATCAGTAATCGTACTTCCATCTTCAGCAACCAGCTCCGAGATTGTATTAGCACTTCTACGAATTTTAATAGAGTTGTGAAAGAAAGAAGTGTTACTAGAACCCTCCAACAACCACTTATTTCTAGATTTTTGCTTTAACATTATATTCTGCTGCCTTTGAATATCTTGAACCTCCACAAGAGCATCCTTCATATTATTAAGTTTAGAAACATCAAAAGGATCATCATCTGAATTCCTACTAGCTACCTCAAACTTACGAGTTGCTTGCTTTAATCTAGCATTGACATTGCCAAAAACAGATTGATTCCATAACTTGATAGCCTCCTTCAACCGCTTCAATTTGAAAGGAAAGATAAAACCATGATTACCATACACCGGCGCCATCCAAGATAACTCCACCATCTTCAAAAAATCCGGATGAGAAAACCACATCTTCTGTATACGAAAAGGAGCACGTCTAGGCCTAGGATCACAAAAAGGAAAACCAATAAGAGTCAAATGGTCAGAAACTTCCCTAGGAAGAGATTTACACCGCCAATTCGAAAACTTAGACAACCAAGGTTCATTAATAATAGCACGATCCAACTTACTAATAATTCTACCAATACCAGTATGACCATTGGTCCAAGTAAACTTAGACCCCAACGAATCTGCTTCAAACAAGTTATTATCCTCCATCCAATCAGAAAACTCATTAATACAAGAGAGACGAGTTGTCCTACCCCCTTTCTTTTCATCTTGACGAAGAACACAATTGAAATTACCCATAACCAACCAAGGAGTAGTTACGTCAACCGCTTCAAGTTGACTCCAAAGCCTCCTACGAAAAACTTGAATATAACTAGCATGAACAAAAGAGATAAGAACCCCCTCAGTTTTAACCGTAATGGCCTGTCTAGACATATTAATCACCACCGGCTACTCAATACAATCATCCCAAAGAATCCACAAATTATCCAAAGAACTAGAAGTAGAATTATGAATTACCTTTTTATTATAACCAACCAAATTTAACCTTATCATTACATTGTCAGTGCAACTAATCTTAGGCTCAGCAATACAAAGTACTACCGGTTTGTATTCATGCACCAAATTACGTAACTTACTACCCGCTTCCACCTTCGCCACCCCATTAATATTCCAATATAGAACTCTCATCAGGAAACACTCTTCTTTTTATTATGAATAGCTTGTGGAATCCTGCTAGGAATCCTACTTTGTAAAACAGGAGAGACACCCTTCCTAACTCGGTTTCCCAAAGCATTCACTTCAGAATCCGAATCTGATTTGGAATCATTAAAACGTTGTTGAGAAGAACTAGAACTTGTAATCAAAACCCGGCTTGGTTTTCTACTTTTCTTTGGCATATCCACTGGTATTTCCGCCCACTTAACACCCTTAACACCTGATAAAGCTTTCTCAGGTGTCAACTCTTCATCCGAACTACCTCCAGAAGTGTTTTCTGCCGCATCCGAACCCCCTCCAGAAAAGTGTTCAACATCATCATTATCCACACCCAACTCATCATTCAAAACATTGAACTTATTAGGAGAAACCACGATAGAAGTTTCAGCAAGGTAGGTGACTTCTTTTCATCATTAGAACCTCCCAAAATTTTCTTTGTAGCAAGGAAATTCTCAAATTTGTGGCCCATAAATTTACAATGAGTGCAGAATTTGACATTATCTAAGTCTTGAATTTCAATATACTTCCAGAACTCTTTTCCATTTGCCTTCAAGAGAATTCTTTTAGGAATCAACTTAGCAAAGTCAATATCAATCAGAACCGCAGCATAGTTTCCAATAATTTTAGCAATGGAAAGAAGAATTTTCTTAGTCCATAACTCAATGTACAAACCAGGGAAACTTACCCAAACTGAAGCTCTTGAAGTTTGCTGTCTTTCTGGATCAAAATTTGGGTAAAAATTAAAAACCCTAAGCTGTTGATTCTGTATAACCCAAGTATCACCATGCCATACACGTTCCTTGTCATCTGCTGAAGTTAACTTTATGATAAAGAACCCTTTTGTCATTGGAACTAACTTACATCTTCCAGCACCGAAACCCCATTGTTCCTCCAAACTCTTTTGAACATCAGCAAGTTTTAAGCCCTTAAAGTTCAATCTCCAAATGAGACTGAACTGAAATATATCACGTCCCTCTTGAAGAAGACTATTAGGCAAAACCAAAGATGGTTCTTCCAAATATGTTGATGCCTCAGGGAGAGATAAGAAATCTGAATCTGTTAACATATAGGGTTTTTTACCCTTAACCAAATCAGCAAAAGATACCTTATTGTTCCCATGATTATTCACGTTTGAATCAGGGTTTTCCCCCATCCTAAATCACCAAAGATGATCTAGAATGAAAGAAAAACGTTGATGAAAGTTGAAAACCCTAAAGAAAAAATTCGCCAATTTTTTGGAGAGAAAAATTCGCATGAGAGAGAAAAATTCAGGCTTTTTAGAGAACATTCAAAGTTGATCTTCACTATAGTAAGGATTTGTTATTATCATTCTTTAACGAATCTCCTAGCTTGTAGATCCCAGTGCTACGGAGTATTATTAAATTTATGCTTTTTAAAGCTTATTGGAGTCTTCCTGAGCTTTTTAGAGTTTCTCAGAGCTCTTTCAGGGCTCTTTAGTGTTTTTAGGGTTTTTAGGAAACATCCAAAGATAATCTTCATTATTGTAGGGAATTTCGTTAGTATCATTCATTATAAAGAATTAAGTTACCTTCAGTTGGCTTTAACGAATCCCCTGGCTAGTACATACTAGGGCTACGAAATATAATTAACTTTAAGCTTTTTCAGAGCTTTTTAGAGTTTTTCAGAGCTCTTTAGATTTTCAGAGCTCTTTAGATATTTTAGGGATTTTTAGAGTTTTCAGGGTTTTTTAGAGTTTACAAGGGTTTTTAGAGAACATTCAAAGTTGATCTTCACCATTGTAGGGATTTGTTATTATCATTCTTTAACGAATCTCCTAGCTTGTAGATCCCAGTGCTACGGAGTATTATTAAATTTAAGCTTTTCAAAGCTTTTTGGAGTCTTCCTGAGCTTTTTAGAGTTTCTCAGAGCTCTTTCAGGTCTCTTTAGTGTTTTTAGGGTTTTTAGGAAACATCCAAAGATAACCTTCATTATTGTAGGGATTTTTGTTAGTATCATTCTTTATAAAGAATTAAGTTACTTTCAGTTGGCTTTAACGAAACCCCTGGCTAGTACATACTAGTGTTACGAAATATAACTAACTTAAAGCTTTTTCAGAGTTTTTCAGAGTTCTTTAGATATTTTATGGCTTTTTAGAGTTTTCAGGGTTTTTTTAGAGTTTTCAAGGCTTTTTAGAGAACATTCAAAGTTGATTTTCACTATTGTAGGGATTTGTTATTATCATTCTTTAACGAATCTCCTAGCTTGTAGATCCCAGTGCTACGGAGTATTATTAAATTTAAGCTTTTCAAAGCTTTTTGGAGTCTTCCTGAGCTTTTTAGAGTTTCTCAGAGCTCTTTCAGGGCTCTTTAGTGTTTTTAGGGTTTCTAGGAAACATCCAAAGATAACCTTCATTATTGTAGGGAATTTTGTTAGTATCATTCATTATAAAGAATTAAGTTACTTTTAGTTGGCTTTAACGAATCCCCTGGATAGTAGATACTAGTGCTAATGTAATTAACTTAAAGCTTTTTCAGAGCCTTTTTAGAGTTTTTCAGAGCTCTTTAGATATTTTAAGGAGTTTTAGAGTTTTCGGGGTTTTTTAGGGTTTTCAAGGCTTTTTAGAGAACATTCAAAGTTGATGTTCACTATTGTAGGGATTTGCTATTATCATTCTTTATCGAATCTTCTAGCTTGTAGATCCCAGTACTACAGAGTATTATTAAATTTAAACTTTTCAAAGCTTTCTGGAGTCTTCTTGAGCTTTTTAGAGTTTCTCAGAGCTCTTTAGTTTTTAGGGTTTTTAGGAAACATTCAAATATAATCTTCATTATTGTAGAGAATTTTGTTAGTATCATTATGTATAAAGAATTAAGTTACTTTCAGTTGGCTTTAACGAATCCCCTGGCTAGAAGATACTAGTGCTACGAAATATAATTAACTTAATCTTTTTCAGAGCTTTTTAGAGTTTTTCAGAGCTCTTTAGATATTTTAAGGAGTTTTAGAGTTTTCAGGGTTTTTTAGAGTTTTCAAGGCTTTTTAGAGAACATTCAAAGTTGATCTTCACTATTGTAGGGATTTGTTATTATCATTCTTTAACAAATATCCTAGCTTGTAGTTCCCAGTGCTACAAAGTATTATTAAATTTAAGCTTTTTAAATTTTGTTGGAGTCTTCCTGAGCTTTTTAGAGTTTCGCAAAGCTCTTTCAGGGCTCTTTAGTGTTTTTAGGTTTTTAGGAAACATCCAAAGATAATTTTCATTATTGTAGGGAATTTTGCTAGTATTATTCATTAGAAAGAATTAAGTTACTTTCAGTTGGCTTTAACGAATGCCCTGGATAGTAGATTCTAGTGCTACGAAATATAATTAGCGTAAAGCTTTTTCAGAGCTTTTTAGAGTTTTTCAGAGCCCTTTAGATATTTTAGGGATTTTTAGAGTTTCAGGGTTTTTTAAGTTTTCAACGCTTTTTAGAGAACATTCAAAGTTGATCTTCACTATTGGAGGGATTTGTTATTATCATTCTTTATCGAATCTCTCTCCTGCGTTTAGATTGAGAGAGGAAAGAGAATGTCCGTTTTTTCTCTTTTTGGCGATTTTGGAATCAATACGTTGATTATCAGAATCAATACGTTGATTCATGATGATTCATTCTTTAGTTAACATTCCTAGTAGCTCAAATCAGAACCATGCTAAAACAATTTCTTTTGCTGAAAAAGTTAGGGAACGTAAAACCCTAAATCCAACTTCAGTTGATATTTCCTTGTTGCCAAACCCTACTCTTGTTGAGGGTGAGCCAGCTCTTGTCATTCCTAATGATTATTATCAGGAAGGGTGCAAGCCTTTTCAATATAGCTTCATAGCTAGGCTGGATGCTACAGGTTTAAAGTTTGTTGAGGTTCAAAAAATCCTTGAAAATCAATGGAAACTTAAGAATAGGTGTAAGTTTATACCTATGAGCAAAGGATTCTTTGTTATTATGTTATCTTCAGAATTAGACAAGGAGAAGATTCGTGCTGAAAAGTGATTTGTCAATCAACAAATTCTGAGGTTGATTGATTGGTACCCAGGTTTTAATCCTGATAAACAAAGAACGTCCCATGCAGCTGTTTGGGTACGTTTTCTTGGTCTCCCTATTGAGATATGGACTGAGATATCATTACTTTCTATTGTGAAAATCCTTGGAACACCAATTGTGGTGGATCAAAGAACCCTAAATCTGGAATATGGTCACTTCGCTGCTGTTTTTGTAGATATAGACTTCGCAAAGCATATTCCTGACCGCATCTCTATCACTGCAGGAGGTAAAAAATTTTGGCAATATGTTGATATACCAAATTCACCTAAATTCTGTTTATCTTGCAATATTATTGGGAATGTTGATGGTGAATGCAAAAAGAAGAATAGCATGAAGACTGCTGGTAAGGAAAAACAGCTTGTTCATAAACCTACAATCCAAGTTTGGCAAGAAAAATCAGCTAAAACTAATGAGGAAGAGGAGAAGTCTTTGAATCTGGAGAATAAGGAGGATAATATGGTTGGTGCTTCAGCTGAGAAGGAGGATGATCGATCTGAATCTGAGGTTTGTGAGGCTCAGCTTAGATTGCAAAACGCAATTGCAGCCAAGGGCGCGCTTGATGCACGTACACAATCTGCTCATGCAGACCATGCAAAGTCCGGGATAAACCAAAACTCTAAAGCTCAGTCCGTGTCTGAGTTGGAAACCCAAATAAGAGTCGTGAACAATGCTAATCTCCAGGCCGTGAACAAAGAAACTTCCGAAGCTGTTGGAACTACAACTAAAGAAGATAATGCACGTAAAAATTCTATCAATGCAGGCCATGCAGGTCAGTCCGTGGTTGGTTTGATAAAACTTAAAAACACTCCTACTGACGTTATTAATGCTAATCAGTTGGAAAAGGAGCTTGCTAAATCTGCTGTTGAGTTGCGTGAGGCTCAGATGAAGTTTATTCATTGTACAAATACTATTGCAGCTCAGAAAGATATAGCTTTATGTAAAAATCAGGAAGACATGGCTGCACAGAGTTTTTCTAAAGACGAATGGACTGAAGTGAAAGGAAAGAAACCCCCTAGCAAAGGTACTTTCTCTTTTACTCCTTTTGAGAAGGATTATACTCCTTTTGCGGATGAGTTGATGCAAACTGAAGTTGTGGTTAAAAAAAATTTTGATGTTCTAGAATCTGAGTTAGGCCTTGATAATGTTATTATTGAGGAGGAGGAGGAGGATCAAGTAAAATCTAGTGACTCAGATGTTAGTATGGGCTCTAAAACTTGGGGTGAGGTTGATGCTGACATTTTAGCAAGGAAAAAAGCTAGGAAAGTTGCCAAACAGGCTGCTAATATTATAGCAAAGCGTTCTTTGCAATCTGATTCAAGTTTGGAATCTTCTCCCAGCAAGTCTATTGAGGAATCTCCGAGCCGTGACACTAACATGGAAATTCAAGCGGGGTTGGTTGATACTGTTTTTGATAAGAATAATATTTTGTCTAAGGAAGAATTAGAGGTGGCAAGCAATATTCAGTTGGAAGAGGTGCGTGCTCAGTTCATTAGAAGTCCAGCTTTTAGACGAGCAAATTTCAAAGAAAAGAGGGAGCAAATTTCAAAGAAAAAATCTCCTAGTAAGTTGTCTCCTATTAAGCTTATTCCTGGTAACTTTTCCTCTGAGGATGAAGACAGAGAGTTTTATGGGGAAGAAGATGAAGATGTCTTGGGTAATTATGCTTTTGATACGGATATTATGGATGGAATTTTTTCTAAGAGCAAATCGTATAGAGTTGGTAGCAGCAGAAGTAAATTGAAAGGAGTTGGCTGTAGATATTGGTAGCTTCTTTTAATTTTCTTTTTTGTGGTTATTACTTTTGTTATTTTTAATCGTTATTTTGTCCCCTTCGGTTTATGGGGGTAGGGGGATTTGTGCTCCAATTTTGTAATTCTTGTAATTACGTTCTTTTGCTTAATAAACCTTTTTGACCTAGCAAAAAAATCTTTATCGAATCTCCTAGCTTGTAAATCCCAGTGCTACAGAGTATTATTAAATTTAAGTTTTTCAAAGCTTTTTGGAGTCTTCTTGAGCTTTTTAGATTTTCTCAGAGCTCTTTTAGGGCTCTTTAGTTTTTAGGGTTTTTAGTTGGCTTTAACGAATTACGTTACTTTCAGTTGGCTTTAACGAATCCCCTGGCTAGAAGATACTAGTGCTACGAAATATAATTAACTTAAAGCTTTTACAGAGCTTTATAGAGTTTTTCAGAGCTCTTTAGATTTTTCAGAGCTCTTTAGATATTTTAGGGATTTTTAGAGTTTTTAGGGTTTTCTAGAGTTTTCAAGGCTTTTTAGAGAACATTCAAAGTTGATCTTCACTATTGTAGGGATTTGTTATTATCATTCTTTAACGAATATCCTAGCTTGTAGATCCCAGTGCTACAGAGTATTATTAAATTTAAGCTTATTGGAGTCTTCCTGAGCTTTTTAGAGTTTCGCAAAGCTCTTTCAGGGCTCTTTAGTGTTTTTAGTTTACTAGGAAACATCCAAAGATAATCTTCATTATTGTAGGGAATTTTGTTAGTATCATTCATTATAAAGAATTAGGTTACTTTCAGTTGACTTTAACGAATCCCCTGGCTAGTAGATGCTAGTGCTACGAAATATAATTAACTTAAAGCTTTTTCAGAGCTTTTTAGAGTTTTTCAGAGCTCTTTAGATTTTTCAGAGCTCTTTAGATATTTTAGGGCTTTTTAGAGTTTTCAGGGTTTTTTAGAGTTTTCAAGGCTTTTTAGAGAACATTCAAAGTTGATCTTCACTATTTTAGGGATTTGCTATTATCATTCTTTATCGAATCTCCTAGCTTGTAGATCCCAGTACTACAGTGTATGATTAAATTTAAGCTTTTCAAAGCATTTTGGAGTCTTCTTGAGCCTTTTAGAGTTTCTCAGAGGTCTTTAGTTTTTAGGGTTTTTAGGAAAATTCAAAGATAATCTTCATTATTGTAGAGAATTTTGTTAGTGTCATTCTGTATAAAGAATTGAGTTACTTTCAGTTGGCCTTAACAAATCCCCTGGCTAGAAGATACTAGTGCTACGAAATATAATTAACTTAAAGCTTTTTCAGAGTTTTTTGAGTTTTTCAGAGCTCTTTAGATACTTTAAGGAGTTTTAGAGTTTTCAGGGTTTTTTAGAGTTTTCAGGCTTTTTAGAGAACATTCAAAGTTGATCTTCACTATAGTAAGGATTTTTTTATTATCATTCTTTAACGAATTTCCTAGCTTGTAGATCCCAGTACTACGAAGTATTATTAAATTTAAGCTTTTTGGAGTCTTCTTGAGCTTTTTAGAGTTTCTCAGAGCACTTTCAGAACTCTTTAGTGTTTTTAGAAAACATCCAAAGATAATCTTCATTATTGTAGGGAATTTTGTTAGTATCATTCATTATAAAGAATTAAGTTACCTTCAGTTGGCTTTAACGAATCCCCTGGCTAGTACATACTAGTGCTACAAAATATAATTAACTTTAAGCTTTTTCAGAGCTCTTTAGATTTTTCAGAGCTCTTTAGATATTTTAGGGATTTTTAGAGATTTAGGGTTTTCTAGAGTTTTCAAGGCTTTTTAGAGAACATTCAAAGTTGATCTTCACTATTGTAGGGATTTTTTATTATCATTCTTTAACGAATATCCTAGCTTGTAGATCCCAGTGCTACAGAGTATTATTAAATTTAAGCTTATTGGAGTCTTCCTGAGCTTTTTAGAGTTTCGCAAAGCTCTTTCAGGGCTCTTTAGTGTTTTTAGTTTTCTAGGAAACATCCAAAGATAATCTTCATTATTGTAGGGAATTTTGTTAGTATCATTCATTATAAAGAATTAGGTTACTTTCAGTTGGCTTTAACGAATCCCCTGGCTAGTAGATGCTAGTGCTACGAAATATAATTAACTTAAAGCTTTTTCAGAGTTTTTCAGAGCTCTTTAGATTTTTCAGAGCTCTTTAGATATTTTAGGGATTTTTAGAGTTTTCAGGGTTTTTTAGAGTTTTCAAGGCTTTTTAGAGAACATTCAAAGTTGATCTTCACTATTTTAGGGATTTTCTATTATCATTCTTTATCGAATATCCTAGCTTGTAGATCCCAGTACTACAGTGTATGATTAAATTTAAGCTTTTCAAAGCATTTTGGAGTCTTCTTGAGCCTTTTAGAGTTTCTCAGAGGTCTTTAGTTTTTAGGGTTTTTAGGAAAATTCAAAGATAATCTTCATTATTGTAGAGAATTTTGTTAGTGTCATTCTGTATAAAGAATTGAGTTACTTTCAGTTGGCCTTAACAAATCCCCTGGCTAGAAGATACTAGTGCTACGAAATATAATTAACTTAAAGCTTTTTCAGAGCTTTTTAGAGTTTTTTAGAGCTCTTTAGATATTTTAAGGAGTTTTAGAGTTTTCAGGGTTTTTTAGAGTTTTCAGGCTTTTTAGAGAACATTCAAAGTTGATCTTCACTATAGTAAGGATTTTTTTATTATCATTCTTTAACGAATCTCCTAGCTTGTAGATCCCAGTGCTACAGAGTATTATTAAATTTATGCTTTTTAAAGCTTATTGGAGTCTTCCTGAGCTTTTTAGAGTTTCTCAGAGCTCTTTCAGGGCTCTTTAGTGTTTTTAGGGTTTTTAGGAAACATCCAAAGATAATCTTCATTATTGTAGGGAATTTTGTTAGTATCATTCATTATAAAGAATTAAGTTACCTTCAGTTGGCTTTAACGAATCCCCTGGCTAGTACATACTAGTGCTACGAAATATAATTAACTTTAAGCTTTTTCAGAGCTTTTTAGTGTTTTTCAGAGCTCTTTAGATTTTTCAGGGATTTTTAGAGTTTTTAGGGTTTTTTAGAGTTTTCAACGGTTTTTAGAGAACATTTAAAGTTGATCTTCTCTATTGTAGGGATTTGTTATTATCATTCTTTAACGAATCTCCTAGGTTGTAGATCCTAGTGCTACGGAGTATTATTAAATTTAAGCTTTTCAAAGCTTTTTGGAGTCTTCCTGAGCTTTTTAGAGTTTCTCAGAGCTCTTTCAGGGCTCTTTAGTGTTTTTATTGTTTTTAGGAAACATCCAAAGATAACCTTCATTATTGTAGGGAATTTTTTTAGTATCATTCTTTATAAAGAATTAAGTTACTTTCAGTTGGCTTTAACCAAACCCCTGGCTAGTACATACTAGTGCTACGAAATATAACTAACTTAAAGCTTTTTCAGAGCTTTTTAGAGTTT
Organism: Papaver somniferum; assembly: GCF_003573695.1. Taxonomy (NCBI): domain Eukaryota; kingdom Viridiplantae; phylum Streptophyta; class Magnoliopsida; order Ranunculales; family Papaveraceae; genus Papaver; species Papaver somniferum. The sequence goes on from NC_039361.1 coordinate 92,792,018, forward strand.
TTCAAAGTTCTTTAGATATTTTATGGCTTTTTAGAGTTTTCAGGGTTTTTTAGAGTTTCTAAGGCTTTTTAGAGAACATTCAAAGTTGATCTTCACTATTGTAGGGATTTGTTATTATCATTCTTTAACGAATCTCCTAGCTTGTAGATCCCAGTGCTACGGAGTATTATTAAATTTAAGCTTTTCAAAGCTTTTTGGACTTCCTGAGCTTTTTAGAGTTTCTCAGAGCTCTTTCAGGGCTCTTTAGTGTTTTTAGGGTTTTTAGGAAACATCCAAAGATAACCTTCATTATTGTTGGGAATTTTGTTAGTATCATTCTTTATAAAGAATTAAGTCACTTTTAGTTGGCTTTAACGAATCCCCTGGCTAGTAGATACTAGTGCTAATATAATTAACTTAAAGCTTTTTCAGAGCCTTTTTAGAGTTTTTCAGAGCTCTTTAGATATTTTAAGGAGTTTTAGAGTTTTCAGGGTTTTTTAGAGTTTTCAAGGCTTTTTGGAGAACATTCAAAGTTAATCTTCACTATTGTTGGGATTTGCTATTATCATTCTTTATCGAATCTCCTAGCTTGTAGATCCCAGTACTACAGAGTATTATTAAAATTAAACTTTTTAAAGCTTTCTGGAGTCTTCTTGAGGTTTGTAGAGTTTCTCAGAGCTCTTTAGTTTTTAGGGGTTTTAGGAAATATTCAAAGATAATCTTCATTATTGTAGAGAATTTTGTTAGTATCATTATGTATAAAGAATTAAGTTACTTTCAGTTGGCTTTAACGAATCCCCTGGCTAGAAGATACTAGTGCTACGAAATATAATTAACTTTAAGCTTTTTCAGAGCTTTTTAGAGTTTTTCAGAGCTCTTTAGATTTTTCATAGCTCTTTAGATATTTTTGGGATTTTTAGAGTTTTCAGGGTTTTTTAGAGTTTTCAACGGTTTTTAGAGAACATTCAAAGTTGATCTTCACTATTGGAGGGATTTGTTATTATCATTCTTTATCGAATCTCCTAGCTTGTAGATCCCAGTGCTACGAAGTATTATTAAATTTAAGTTTTTCAAAGCTTTTTGGAATCTTCCTGTGCTTTTTAGAGTTTCTCAGAGCTCTTTCAGGGCTCTTTAGTGTTTTTAGGGTTTTTAGGAAACATTCAAAGATAATCTACATTATTGTAGAGAATTTTGTTAGTATCATTTTATATAAAGAATTACTTTCAGTTGGCTTTAACGAATCCCCTGGCTAGTAGATGCTAGTGCTACGAAATATAATTAACTTAAATCTTTTTCAGAGCTTTTTAGAGTTTTTCAGAGCTCTTTAGACTTTTCAGAGCTCTTTAGATATTTTAGGGCTTTTTAGAGTTTTCAGGGTTTTTTACAATTTTCAAAGCTTTTTAGAGAACTTTCAAAGTTGTTCTTCACTATTGTAGGGATTTGCTATTATCATTCTTTATCGAATCTACTAGCTTGTATATCCCAGTACTACAGTGTATGATTAAATTTAAGCTTTTCAAAGCATTTTGGTGTCTTCTTGAGCCTTTTAGGGTTTCTCAGAGCTCTCTAGTTTTTAGGTTTTTTAGGAAACATTCAAAGATAATCTTCATTATTGTAGAGAATTTTGTTAGTATCATTTTGTATAAAGAATTGAGTTACTTTCAGTTGGCTTTAACGAATCCCCTGGCTAGAAGACACTAGTGCTACGAAATATAATTAACTTAAAGCTTTTTCAGATCTTTTTAGAGTTTTTCAGAGTTCTTTAGATATTTTAAGGAGTTTTAGAGTTTTCAGGGTTTTTTAGAGTTTTCAACGGTTTTTAGAGAACATTCAAAGTTGATCTTCACTATTGGAGGGATTTGTTATTATCATTGTTTATCGAATCTCCTAGCTTGTAGATCCCAGTGCTACGGAGTATTATTAAATTTAAGTTTTTCAAAGCTTTTTGGAATCTTCTTGTTCTTTTTAGAGTTTCTCAGAGCTCTTTCAGGGCTCTTTAGTGTTTTTAGAGTTTTTAGGAAACATCTAAAGACAATCTTCATTATTGTAGGGAATTTCTTTAGTATCATTCATTATAAAGAATTAAGTTACTTTCAGTTGGATTTAACGAATCTCCTGGCTAGTAGATGCTAGTGCTACGAAATATAATTAACTTAAAGCTTTTTCAGAGCTTTTTAGAGTTTTTCAGAGCTCTTTAGATTTTTCAGAGCTCTTTAGATATTTTAGGGGTTTTAGAGTTTTCAGGGTTTTTTAGAGTTTTCAAGGCTTTTTAGAGAACATTCATAGTTGATCTTCACTATTGTAGGGATTTGCTATTATCATTGTTTATCGAATCTCCTAGCTTGTAGATCCCAGTACTACAATGTATGATTAAATTTAAGCTTTTCAAAGCATTTTGGAGTCTTCTTGAGCCTTTTAGAGTTTCTCAGAGATCTTTAGTTTTTAGGGTTTTTAGGAAACATTCAAAGATAATCTTCATTATTGTAGAGAATTTTGTTAGTATCATTATGTATAAAGAATTAAGTTGCTTTCAGTTGGCTTTAACGAATCCCCTGGCTAGAAGATACTAGTGCTACGAAATATAATTAACTTTAAGCTTTTTCAGAGCTTTTTAGAGTTTTTCAGAGCTCTTTGGATATTTTAGGGATTTTTAGAGTTTTCAGGGTTTTTTAGAATTTTCAACGGTTTTTAGAGAACATTCAAAGTTGATCTTCACTATTGTAGGGATTTGTTATTATCATTATTTATCGAATCTCCTAGCTTGTAGATCCCAGTGCTACGGAGTATTATTAAATTTAATCTTTTCAAAGCTGATTGGAATCTTCCTGAGATTTTTAGAGTTTCGCAAAGCTCTTTCAGGGCTCTTTAGTGTTTTTAGGTTTCTAGGAAACATCCAAAGATAATCTTCATTATTGTAGGGAATTTTGTTAGTATCATTCATTATAAAGAATTAAGTTACTTTCAATTGGCTTTAACGAATCCCCTGGCTAGTAGATGCTAGTGCTACGAAATATAATTAACTTAAAAGCTTTTTCAGAGCATTTTAGAGTTTTTCAGAGCTCTTTAGATAATTTAAGGAGTTTTAGAGTTTTCAGGGTTTTTTTTAGAGTTTTTAAGGCTTTTTAGAGAACATTCAAAGTTGATCTTCACTATAGTAAGGATTTGTTATTATCATTCTATAACGAATCTCCTAGCTTGTAGATCCCAATGTTACGGAGTATTATTAAATTTAAGCTTTTTAAAGTTTCTCAGAGCTCTTTCAGGGCTCTTTAGCATTTTTATGTTTTTTAGGAAACATCCAAATATAATCTTCATTATTGTAGGGAAATTTTGTTATTATCATTATTTATAAAGAATTAAGTTACTTTCAGTTGGCTTTAACGAATCTCCTGGCTAGAAGATACTATTGCTACGAAATATAATTAACTTAAAGCTTTTTCAGAGCTTTTTAGAGTTTTTCAGAGCTCTTTAGATTTTTCGGAGCTCTTTAGATATTTGAGGGCTTTTTCGAGTTTTCAGGGTTTTTTAGAGTTTTCAAGGCTTTTTAGAGAACACTCAAAGATGATCTTCCCTATTGTAGGGATTTGTTATTATCATTCTTTAATGAATCTCCTAGCTTGTAGATCCCAGTGCTACGGAGTATTATTAAATTTATGTTTTTCAAAGCTTTTTGGAGTCTTCCTGGGCTTTTTAGAGTTTCTCAGAACTCTTTAGTGTTTTTTGGGTTTCTTGGAAACATCCAAAGATAATCTTCATTATTGTAGGGAAATTTTGTTAGTATCATTCTTTATAAAGAATTAAGTTACTTTCAGTTGGCTTTAACGAATCTCCTGGCTAGAAGATACTAGTGCAACGAAATATAATTAACTTTAAGATTTTTCAGAGCTTTTTAGAGTTTTTCAGAGCTCTTTAGATATTTTAGGGATTTTTAGAGTTTTTAGGGTTTTTTAGAGTTTTCAAGGCTTTCTGGTGAACATTCAAAGTTGATCTTCACTATCGTAGGGATTTTTTATTATCATTCTTTAACGAATATCCTAGCTTGTAGATCCCAGTGCTACAGAGTATTATTAAATTTAAGCTTTTCAAAGATTATTGGAGTCTTCCTGAGCTTTTTAGAGTTTCGCAAAGCTCTTTCAGGGCTCTTTAGTGTTTTTAGGTCTCTAGGAAACATCCAAATATAATCTTCATTATTGTAGGGAATTTTGTTAGTATCATTCATTATAAAGAATTAAGTTACTTTTAGTTGGCTTTAACGAATCCCCTAGCTAGTAGATGCTAGTGCTACGAAATATAATTAACTTAAAGCTTTTTCAGAGCTTTTTAGATATTTTAGGGCTTTTTAGAGTTTTCAGGGTTTTTAGAGTTTCTCAGAGCTCTTTAGTTTTTAGGGTTTTTAGGAAACATTCAAAGATAATCTTCATTATTGTAGAGAATTTTGTTAGTATAATTCTGTATAAAGAATTGAGTTACTTTCAGTTGGCTTTAACGAATCCCCTGGCTAGAAGATACTAGTGCTACGAAATATAATTAACTTAAAGCTTTTTCAGAGCTTTTTAGAGTTTTTCAGAGCTCTTTAGATATTTTAAGGAGTTTTAGAGTTTTCAGGGTTTTTTAGAGTTTTCAAGGCTTTTTAGAGAACATTCAAAGTTGATCTTCACTATAGGAAGGATTTGTTATTGTCATTCTTTAACGAATCTCCTAGCTTGTAGATCCCAGTGCTACGGAGTATTATTAAATTTAAGCTTTTTAAAGCTTATTGGAGTCTTCCTGAGCTTTTTAGAGTTTCTCAGAGCTCTTTCAGGGCTCTTTAGTGTTTTTAGGGTTTTTAGTAAACATCCAAAGATAATCTTCATTATTGTAGGGAATTTTGTTAGTATCATTCATTATAAAGAACTAAGTTACCTTCAGTTGGCTTTAACGAATCCCTTGGCTAGTACATACTAGTGCTACGAAATATAATTAACTTTAAGCTTTTTCAGAGCTTTTTAGAGTTTTTCAGAGCTCTTTAGATTTTTCAGAGCTCTTTAGATATTTTAGGGATTTTTAGAGTTTTCAGGGTTTTTTAGAGTTTTCAACGGTGTTTAGAGAACATTCAAAGTTGATCTTCACTATTGGAGGTTGTTTTTTTTTTTTTGATAAGTCAAAAAATTGTATAAAATAAAAGGATTATTTACAAGATAGTACATGAGAAAAGAGGTCACAGCAACCCCAAAAAACTCAAAATACTATTTCAAACGAAAATATTAAACATAAGGGAACTCTATTGACCTTAACAAATTAGGACGACCAACAAAAGTGAGTCTCACTCCATTATCTAAGAAGCAACCAGTCTTCGCCATTTTGTCAGCAGCGAAATTGGCTTCACGGTACGTGTGCACAAAAGTTATAGCATCAAACATGCCCTTTACATCATACCACCTATGTTTAGCAAACCAAGGAATAGAATCCCCTTCCAAAGCTGTTATAACACTTGATGAATCAGTCCGCACTAGAACATCCCGGTATCCCCATTGAACTTCCCATTCTAAACCAATCAGAATGCTATATAACTCAGCCAAATAATTGGAAATAACTACAAGACCAACACACATCGCCCCAACCACTTCACAAGCAGAATTGTTTTTTGTTATTATAATTCTTTATCGAATCTCCTAGCTTGTAGATCCCAGTGCTACGGAGTATTATTAAATTTAAGTTTTTCAAAGCTTTTTGGAATCTTCCTGTGCTTTTTAGAGTTTCTCAGAGCTCTTTCAGGGCTCTTTAGTGTTTTTAGAGTTTTTAGGAAACATCCAAAGATAATCTTCATTATTGTAGGGAATTTTGTTAGTATCATTCATTATAAAGAATTAATTTACTTTCAGTTGGCTTTAACGAAACCTCTGGCTAGTACATACTAGTGCTACAAAATATAATTAACTTAAAGCTTTTTCAGAGCTTTTTAGAGTTTTTCAGAGTTCTTTAGATATTTTATGGCTTTTTAGAGTTTTCAGGGTTTTTTAGAGTTTTCAAGGCTTTTTAGAGAACATTCAAAGTTGATCTTCACTATTGTAGGGATTTGTTATTATCATTCTTTAAAGAATCTCCTAGCTTGTAGATCCCAGAGCTACTGAGTTTTATTAAATTTAAGCTTTTCAAAGCTTTTTGGACCCTTCCTGAGCTTTTTAGAGTTTCTCAGAGCTCTTTCAGGGCTCTTTAGTGTTTTTAGTGTTTCTAGGAAACATCCAAAGATAACCTTCATTATTGTAGGGAGTTTTGTTAGTATCATTCTTTATAAAGAATTAATTTACTTTTAGTTGGCTTTAACGAATCCCCTGGATAGTAGATACTAGTGCTAATATAATTAACTTAAAGATTTTTCAGATCCTTTTTAGAGTTTTTCAGAGCTCTTTAGATATTTTAAGGAGTTTTAGAGTTTTCAGGGTTTTTTTAGAGTTTTCAAGGCTTTTTAGAGAACATTCAAAGTTGATCTTCACTATTGTAGGGATTTGCTATTATCATTATTTATCGAATCTCCTAGCTTGTATATCCCAGTACTACAGAGTATTATTAAATTTAAACTTTTCAAAGCTTTCTGGAGTCTTCTTGAGCTTTTTAGAGTTTCTCAGAGCACTTTAGTTTTTAGGGTTTTTAGGAAACATTCAAAGATAATCTTCATCATTGTAGAGAATTTTGTTAGTATCATTATGTATAAAGAATTAAGTTACTTTCAGTTGTCTTTAACGAATCCCCTGGCTAGAAGATACTAATGCTACGAAATATAATTAACTTAAAGCTTTTTCAGAGTTTTTAGAGTTTTTCAGAGCTCTTTAGATTTTTCAGAGCTCTTTAGATATTTTAGGGATTTTTAGAGTTTTTAGGGTTTTTTAGAGATTTCAAGGCTTTTTAGAGAACATTCAAAGTTGATCTTCACTATTGTAGGGATTTGTTATTATCATTCTTTAACGAATGTCCGAGCTTGTAGATCCCAGTGCTACGAAGTATTATTAAATTTAAGCTTTTCAAAGCTTATTGGAGTCTTCCTGAGCTTTTTAGAGTTTCGCAAAGCTCTTTCAGGGCTCTTTAGTGTTTTTTCAGGTTTCCAGGAAACATCCAAAGATAATCTTCATTATTGTAGGGAATTTGGTTAGTATCATTCATTATAAAGAATGAAGTTACTTTCAATTGGCTTTAACGAATCCCCTGTATAAGCTTTTTCAGAGCTTTTTAGAGTTATTCAGAGCTCTTTAGATTTTTCAGAGCTCTTTAGATATTTTAGGGATTTTTAGAGTTTTCAGGGTTTTTTAGAGTGTTCAACGGTTTTTAGAGAACATTCAAAGTTGATCTTCACTATTGGAGGGATTTGTTATTATCATTCTTTATCGAATCTCCTAGCTTGTAGATCCCAGTGCTACGGAGTATTATTAAATTTAAGTTTTTCAAAGCTTTTTGGAATCTTCCTGTGCTTTTTAGAGTTTCTCAGAGCTCTCTCAGGGCTCTTTATTGTTTTTAGAGTTTTTAGGAAACATCCAAAGATAATCTTCATTATTGTAGGGAATTTTGTTAATATCATTCGTTATAAAGAATTAAGTTACTTTCAGTTGGCTTTAACGAAACCCCTGGCTAGTACATACTAGTGCTACGAAATATAATTAACTTAAAGCTTTTTCAGAGTTTTTCAGAGTTCTTTAGATATTTTATGGCTTTTTAGAATTTTTCAGGGTTTTTTAAAGTTTTCAAGGCTTTTTAGAGAACATTCGAAGTTGATCTTCACTGTTGTAGGGATTTGTTATTATCATTCTTTAACGAATCTCCTAGCTTGTAGATCCCAGTGCTACGGAGTATTATTAAATTTAAGCTTTTCAAAGCTTTTTGGAGTCTTCTTGAGCTTTTTAGAGTTTCTCAGAGCTCTTTAATTTTTAGGGTTTTTAGGAAACATTCAAAGATAATCTTCATTATTGTACAGAATTTTTTTAGTATCATTATGTATAAAGAATTAAGTTACTTTTAGTTGGCTTTAACGAATCCCCTGGCTAGTACATACCAGTGCTGCGAAATATGGCTTTTTAGAATTTTCAGGGTTTTTTAAAGTTTTCAAGGCTTTTTAGAGAACATTCAAAGTTGATCTTCACTGTTGTAGGGATTTGTTATTATCATTCTTTAACGAATCTCCTAGCTTGTAAATCCCAGTGCTACGGAGTATTATTAAATTTAAGCTTTTCAAAGCTTTTTGGAGTCTTCCTGAGATTTTTAGAGTTTCTCAGAGCTCTTTAGTTTTTAGGGTTTTTAGGAAACATTCAAAGATAATCTTCATTATTGTAGGGACTTTTGTTAGTATCATTCATTATTAAGAATTAAGTTACTTTCAGCTGGCTTTAAAGAATCCCCTGGCTAGTAGATGCTAGTGCTACGAAATATAATTAACTTAAAGCTTTTTCAGAGCTCTTTAGATATTTTAGGAAGGTGTTGATTTCCTTTTAAAAAAAAAAGATGAGTAGAGAGAAACTCTGGCGTTTTTCCTAGGGTTTTGTGCGTTTTTCAATTTTCTTCTTCAATTATTGTTTAATCTTAGGATTGATGATGACTGAGGAAACTGTGTTACGTTTTCCCTACAATAATGAAGATTATCTTTGAATGTTTCCTAAAAACCCTAAAAACTAAAGAGCTCTGAGAAACTCTAAAAAGCTCAGGAAGACTCCAAAAAGCTTTGAAAAGCTTAAATTTAATAATACTCCGTAGCACTGGGATCTACAAGCTAGGAGATTCTTAAAAAAATAATGATAATAATAAATCCCTACAACAGTGAAGATCAACTTTTAATGTTCTCTAAAAAGCCTTGAAAACTTTAAAAAACCCTGAAAATTCTAAAAAGCCATATTTCGTAGCACTAGTATGTACTAGCCCGGGGATTCGTTAAAGCCAACTAAAAGTAACTTAATTCTTTATACATAATGATACTAACAAAATTCTCTAACGTTTTTCCTAGGGTTTTGTGCGTTTTTAAATTTTCTTCTTCAATTATTGTTTAATCTTAGGATTGATGATGACTGAGGAAACTGTGTTACGTATTACGAATGGATCACCAACTCCAACCTTTGCGGAAAAAGTGAAGGTACGTCAAACATTGCAGCCTACGGCTGTTGATGTTAGCAGTCTGCCAAATCATACGTTAATTAATGGAGAACCATCTTTGGTAATCCCTACTGATTTTTATCAGGAAGGCTGTAAGCCTTTTGGGTTAAGCTTTATTGCAAGACTCAACTTCACGGGTTTGAAGTTTTTGGAGGTGAAGAACAGTTTAGTTACTCAATGGCAGCTAAACCCTAACTCGGTTAGGTTTATGTCTATGAGTAGGGGTTTCTTTGTTGTTATGTTGCGGGATGAGCACACAAAAGGCAGAATCCGTAACAGAAAATGGTTTGTTAATCAACAAGAGCTACGTTTGATGGATTGGTACCCTGGTTTCGATCCTGAAAGACAAAATACTTCCCATGCACCTGTTTGGGTTCATCTTCCAGGTCTTCATGCAGAGTTATGGACCGAAATATCTTTGTTATCCATTGGGAAAGCAGTTGGTAATCCGATTGTAGTTGATCAAAGAACTTTGAATCTGGAGTTTGGAAGCTATGCATCAGTGATGGTTGACGTAGATTTCGCAAAACACATTCCTGACAGAATTCTTCTAACAGCTGGGGGGAGAACTTTCTGGCAATATGTGGAGATACCTAAGCATCCAAAATTCTGTATGCATTGTAACATTATCGGGCACAATGAGAGTGAGTGCAGGAGGAAACCAAAATCTGATGAACCTGTTAAGGACAAGGCGGATATTCAGGAATGGCAGGATGCTAAAGGTAAGAAGCGATCACGCAATCGTAAGAAGAATAGCACTCAAGCGGGTACTAGTGGTGTTGACAAGTCAGGCGAAACTGGTGAAGATGCACACAACGGTGCGGGTGAAACTGTTAATGAGCCTAGTGCGGGTAAAGATATTAATGTACATGTTTCTGTTGGGGAGAATGCTGCTGGTAAGGAGGATACTAGTCAGCTTGAGGAGGTGCTGGCTGCTTCTGAAGCTCGTCTTCGTGCAGCGTCTGAAGCTGTTGAGACAGCTAAATTGGCGATTGCTGCGAAACGAGCATTAGCTAATATTTTGTTGGTTGATGAAACCACAATTGCGGCTAAGTCAGGAACGAGTGATGAATTGGAGAGAACTAATCACTCTAGTACTGATAAGAACCAGTCCAACTATTCTACTCCCTATATACCTATTCAAGACGCAGTGGTTCATAGTATTGTGGAGACTCCTACCTACAATGATTTGGTGGATCATACTGTTGTTATCTCCTCAAATAAATTTGATGTTTTAACTGATGAGTTGGGGATAAACAACACAGTGCAACAATATAATCAGGAGGAGGAGAGTTCGGATGAGGACCTCACGCCAGAGAAAGCTTCAGCAGGTGTCAAGGGAGCCAAATGGTCCGAGATTCCAGTTGAAAAAGTTGTGCCTAAGCAAGCTAGGAAGCCTGGTCGTGTGCAAATTCAAGATAGTTTGCAGCAAAGTACTTCTCAGAGTTATACTCAAACTAAATCTCCAGATTCCAAGTCTGACTCGGACTCTGAGGTTAATGATTTGGGAATCCGAGTTAGCAAAGGTTTCTCTCCAGTTATTGGCAAAAGGGTTCCGAATAAGAATCCTAAGATATCTTCTAAACCAAAAAATACAGTTTCTTAATGCGAGTCCTCTTTTGGAATGTCAATGGAGTGGCGAAGGTGGAGGCTGGTTTGAAGTTACGTGATCTAGTTATGGAATTTAAGTCGGTTCTTCTGTGTATTGCTGAGCCGAAAATTCCTTATTCAGATGGTGTTATGTTAAGGTTAAATTTAGCTGGTTTTATTAAGAACGCAATTCATAATTCTACTTCAAGTTCTTTTGTTAATCTTTGGATTCTTTGGAGTGAAGATATTCAAGAGCTAGTTGTGTTAAATATGACTGGCAGGCTATTACGGTGAAGACAGAAGGAGTCCTTTATTCTTGTTCATGCTAGTTATATCCAAGTTTTTAGAAGGAGATTATGGAGTCAACTTTCTGTAGTAGATCTAATTCTCATTGGTTGGTTATTGGAGATTTTAACTGTGTTCTCCGCAATGATGAGAAGAGGGGTGGTAGAGATGTTCGTACTCTAGTATTAATGAATTCAGTGATTGGATGGAGGGAATGGTCCTTTTTGAGGCAGATTCTTAGGTTCAAAGTTTACTTGGACTATGGGCAATCGGGGGGGAGAAGAATTATTAGAGTTGGATGTGCTATTATTAATGACATTGGTTTAATAACATTTTCTAATTGGGGTTGTAAGCTCTTCTAGGGAAGTTTCCGATCATTCGGCTCTTATTGTTATCCTTTTGTTGCTTCTAGGCCAAGACGTGCTCCTTTCAGATTTCAGAAAATGTGGTTTACGCATCCTGATTTTTTGAAAATGGTAGAGACTTCTTGGACTACTCCGGTGTATGGTAATCCAGATTTTATTTTTCCTTTCAAGCTGAAGAGATTAAAGGAAGCTATGAAGTTGTGGAATCAACAGGTGTTTGGTAATGTGAATGCAAGACTCAAACAGGCTCAATTGAAGTTTGATGTGGCTAGTAGGAATTCAGATGAGGACCCTTTTGACATTTCTAAGCAGAATGAGATGAAGGATGCGCTTGTGGTTGTTCAGGAGGTGCGTATGCAGCAGCATATTATGTTGAAGCAAAAATCTCGCAACAAATAGATCTTGGAGGGTTCTAGCAATACTTCATATTTCCATAGTACCATTAATACTCGTAGAAGTGTCAAAACAATTTCGAAGTTGGTGACAGATGATGGGTCCCTTATCATTGATCTGTACCAATTAAGAGACCATGGTTTTTCTTATTATGAGAGTAAATTTAATGGAGTAGATACGCAGATTGAGGATAGTTTGTTTGAGTATGAACATAATTCTATTTCTCTTGAGGAAAGACATATGTTGGATTCTATTCCTTCTTTGGAGGAAATTAAGGTGGCGGTGTTTGATTTGGGTGCGGATAGTGCTCCAGGTCCGGATGGTTTCTCGGGGTGTTTTTATAGACATTGTTGGGATTTAATCATTAAGACCTAGCTAAGGCTATTATTTTTTGCTGGAACAACAAAACTATTCCTAATGGGGCTAATTCTAGTCTCATTATTTTGCTTGCTAAGGTAAGAGGTGCGGATAGCCTGAAGAAATATAGACCAATTGGTCTAAGTAATTTTTTCTTCAAAATTTTACCAAAATTTTAGCAACCAGACTTGGAAAAGTCTTAGATAATTTGGTTTCAGAGGAACAAGTGGCTTTTATGAAGGGGAGAAATATTCATGAAAATATTAGTTTGGCGTCTGATTGGTTAATGAGTTGCACATTAAAAGAAAGGATGGCAACTTAGGTCTCAAACTTGACATTTCTCAAGCTTTTGATACAGTAAGTTGGCCTTTTGTCTTGGAGGTGTTTCGTAGATATGGTTTCTCAGAGGATTGATGTACTTGGATTCACAATATTCTGAAGTCTGCCAGGATTTCTATTCTTCTTAATGAGAGTCCGGAGGGTTTTTTCAAGATTAATAGAGGTTTGTGTCAAGGGGATCCGCTTTCTCCTCTTATCTTTGTTTTAATAGAGGATGTTCTAAGTAGGAACATTACTAAACTATTTCAAAACAAGAGTATGACTCATATGGTGAAGCGTAATGGTATTGCTCCAACTCATTTATTTTTTGCTGATGATATTATGATCTTTTGTAAGGGTAATATGATGAGTCTAACAAACTTAGTGAAGTTGCTGGGTGATTATCAACAACCTTCTGGTCAGCGAGTTTGCAGGGAGAAAAGTAAAATTTATTTTGGAGGTGGGTCTTTGAATAGGAGGCAGTCTATTGTAGACTTCTTAGGCATGGGTGTGACTTTTGTAAATTTTGTTATCTATTAATACAATTTTTGACTTATCAAAAAAAAAAGGTGTGACTTATTTCCCGGATAGATATTTAGGGGTTAAGGTGATGCCTGGAGTGGTGAAGTATAGCCATATTAGTAACATGGTGGATAAACTGAAGGACCAGCTTTCAGTGATGCTTTCCTTTCAGGATCGTGTGGTTCTTGTTAAAACTGCCCTTTCAAGTTATGCGATTCATAACATGGATGTGTATAAATGGCCTGTTAAATTTGTTAAACAATGTGAACGTGTGATTCGTAATTTCCTTTGGTCGGGAGATTCAAACTTGGCTAGAGTTTTTGTGGTTGGTTATGACAAGATCTGCAGTCCGGTGCGGGAAGGGGGTCTTGGGCTTACTAGCCTAAGCAACATGAACAAGGCTCTGATTATGAAGTTGTGGTGGAATACTAAAGCTTCTACGAATAAATGGGCTAGATTTCTGGAATCGAAATTCACTTGTAGAGATGGTCGGCTGAAGTTGGCTGGAGTTAAATCTTCAATTCTTCCTGGGATTCGTTGGGTGCACACTGAAGTTATGCGCAATACTAAATCTATAATTGGTGACGGTAGAGCAACTTCTCTATTTTATGATGTATGGTATGGGTCTGAATCTTTGGCAGATGTTTTCCAGCAACCTGACCTTGACAGAAATGCCAGGGTGTGATATCATTGTGCAGGATCAATGGAGGCTGGAAGAAGTTCATATGCACGACCTTGTCAGTGCTGGGGTGAATCTGGAGAGCTTGCCAAGGAGGCACACAGGCAGTGATAGGAAGATATGGATGTCGGACCTTAAAGGCGTTTTCTCTGTTAAGTCTGCAAGGGAGCTGGTGAGGATGAGGTATCCGGTGTTGGAGGAAGCAAATATTTTATGGAAGAGTGTTGTGCACCCTTCTTTGGCGGCACAAAATTGGAAGTTTGTCAGGGGATCTTGTGCAACTTTGGATAAAGTTAAGAGCAGGTTCAAGATAGCTCTTCCGTCGAGGTGCAGTGTGTGTCAGATTTCGGAGGAGTCTTTGGAACATGTGCTTTGGAGCTGTAGTGCGGCGAATCGGGCTTGGCAATGGCTGGCAAGTATTTTCCATATTAGTCCTCATTATAACTTGCTTGCTGCTAACAAGGGAGCGAAAGGGCGTAGTAGAATGATTAAAGACCTATGGTTAGTCTCAATTTTGGTGCTGCGTTCGGAGCTGTGGTTCCAAAGGAATAAGATGGTCTATGAATAGAAGAAGCCTTGCTGGACCTTCTTCAAAAAACGTGTTTTTAACTTCATTCATGAGTACTCGGGTAGAATGACAGGATGTATGTTCAATAAGATAGAAGATCTTGAGATTCTGAATTTTTTCAGAGTTAAATATCGTAGGGTGAAGATGGTAGAGCCTGTTGAGTGTTTTTCGCAACCTCCTAGGCACAATCAGCTTTTGCTATGCTGTGATGGTGCCTCTAGAGGTGGTTGGGGCGATGTGTGTTGGTCTTGGAGTTATTTCCAATTATTTGGCTGAGTTATATAGCATTCTGATTGGTTTAGAATGCGCAGTTCAATGGGGATACCGGGATATTCTAGTGCGGACTGATTCATCAAGTGTCATAACAGCTTTGGAAGGGGATTATATTCCTTGGTTTGCTAAACAGAGATGGTATGATGTAAAGGGCATGTTTGATTCTATAAATTTTGTGCACACGTACCGTGAAGCCAATTTCGCTGCTGACAAAATGGCGAAGACTGTTGCTTCTTAGATAATGGAGTGAGACTCACTTTTGTTGGTCGTCCTGATTTGTTAAGGTCAATAGAGTTCCCTTATGTTTCCTATTTTCGTTTGAAATAGTATTTTGAGTTTTTGGGGTTGCTGTGACCTCTTTTCTCATGTACTATCTTGTAAATAATCCTTTTATTTAATGCAATTTTTTGACTTATCAAAAAAAAAAAAAAACTTTAGATATTTTAGGGCTTTTTTTAGAGTTTTTAGGGTTTTTTTAGAGTTTTCAAGGCTTTTTAGAGAACGATCAAAGTTGATCTTCGCTATTGTAGGGATTTGCTATTATAATTCTTTATCGAATCTCCTAGCTTGTAGATCCCAGTACTAAAGTGTATGGTTAAATTTAAGCTTTTCAAAGCATTTTGGAGTCTTCTTGAGCCTTTTAGAGTTTATCAGAGCTCTTTAGTTTTTAGGGTTTTTAGGAAACATTCAAAGATAATCTTCATTATTGTAGAGAATTTTGTTAGTTTCATTCTGTATAAAGAATTGAGTTACTTTCAGTTGGCTTTAACGAATCCCCTGGATAGAAGATACTAGTGCTACAAAATATAATTAACTTAAAGTTTTTTCAGAGCTTTTTAGAGTTTTTCAGAGCTCTTTAGATATTTTAAGGAGTTTTAGAGTTTTCAGGGTTTTTGAGAGTTTTCAAGGCTTTCTAGAGAACATTCAAAGTTGATCTTCACTATTGGAGGGATTTGTTATTATCATTCTTTATCGAATCTCCTAGCTTGTAGATCCCAGTGCTACGGAGTATTATTAAATTTAAGTTTTTCAAAGCTTTTTGGAATCTTCCTGTGCTTTTTAGAGTTTCTCAGAGCTCTTTCAGGGCTCTTTAGTGTTTTTAGAGTTTTTAGGAAACATCCAAAGATAATCTTCATTATTGTAGGGAATTTTGTTAATATCATTCATTAAAAAGAATTAAGTTGCTTTCAGTTGGCTTTAACGAAACACCTGGCTAGTACATACTAGTGCTACGAAATATAATTAACTTAAAGCTTTTTCAGAGATTTTTAGAGTTTTTCAGAGTTTTTTAGATATTTTATGGCTTTTTAGAATTTTCAGGGTTTTTTAAAGTTTTCAAGACTTTTTAGAGAACATTCAAAGTTGATCTTCACTAGTGTAGGGATTTGTTATTATCATTCTTTAACGAATCTCCTAGCTTGTAGATCCCAGTGCTACGGAGTATTATTAAATTTAAGCTTTTCAAAGCTCTTTGGAGTCTTCCTGAGCTTTTTAGAGTTTCTCAGAGCTCTTTAAGGGCTGTTTAGTGTTTTTAGGGTTTTTAGGGTACATACAAAGATAACCTTCATTATTGCAGGGAATTTTTTTAGTATCATTCTTTATAAAGAATTAAGTTACATTTAGTTGGCTTTAACGAATCCCCTGGCTAGTAGATACTAGTGCTAATATAATTAACTTAAAGCTTTTTCAGAGCCTTTTTAGAGTTTTTCAGAGCTATTTAGATTTTTCAGAGCTCTTTAGATATTTTAGGGCTTTTTAGAGTTTTCAACGCTTTTTAGAGAACATTCAAAGTTGATCTTCACTATTGTAGGGATTCGTTATTATCATTCTTTAACGAATATCCTAGCTTGTAGATCCCAGTGCTACGGAGTATTAGTAAATTTAAGTTTTTCAAAGCTTATTGGAGTTTTCCTGAGCTTTTTAGAGTTTCCTATAGCTCTTTCAGGGCTCTTTAATGTTTTTAGGGTTTTTTAAAAACATCCAAAGATAATCTTCATTATTGTAGGGAATTTTGTTAGTATCATTCTTTATAAAGAATTAAGTTACTTTCAGTTGGCTTTAACGAATCCCCTGGCTAGTACATACTAGCGCTATGAAATATAATTAACTTAAAGCTTTTTCAGAGCTTTTTAGAGTTTTTCAGAGCTCTTTAGATTTTTAAGAGCTGTTTAGATATTTTAGGAATTTTTAGAGTTTTTAGGGTTTTTTAATGTTTTCAAGGCTTTTTAGAGAACATTCAAAGTTGATCTTCACTGTTGTAGGGATTTTTTATTATCATTATTTAATGAATCTCCTAGCTTGTAGATCCCAGTGCTACGGAGTATTATTAAATTAAGCTTTTCAAAGCTTATTGGAGTCTTCCTGAGCTTTTGAGAGTTTCTCAGAGCTCTTTTAGGGCTCTTTAGTGTTTTTAGGAAACATCCAAAGATAATCTTCATTATTGTAGTGCATTTTGTTAGTATGATTCATTATAAAGAATTAAGTTACTTTCAGTTGGCTTTAATGAATCCCCTGGCTAGTAGATGCTAGTGCTACGAAATATAATTAACTTAAAGCTTTTTCAGAGCTTTTTAGAGTTTTTCAGAGCTCTTTAGATTTTTCAGAGCTCTTTAGATATTTTATGGGTTTTTAGAGTTTTCAGGGTTTTTTAGAGTTTTCAAGGCTTTTTAGAGAATATTCAAAGTTGATCTTCACTATTGTAGGGATTTGTTATTATCATTCTTTATCGAATATCCTAGCTTGTAGATCCCAGTACTACATAGTATTATTAAATTTAAGCTTTTCAAAGCTTTTTGGAGTTTTCCTGAGCTTTTTAGAGTTTCTCAAAGCTTTTTCAGGGCTTTTTAGTGTTTTTAGGGTTTTTAGGATTTTTAGGAAACTTCCAAAGATAAACTTCATTATTGTCGGGAATTTTGTTAGTATCATTCTTTATAAAGAATTAAGTTACTTTCAGTTGGCTTTAACGAATCCCCAGGCTAGTAGATACCAATGCTACGAAATATAATTAACTTAAAGCTTTTTCAGAGCCTTTAAGAGTTTTTGAGAGCTCTTCATATTTTTCAGAGCTCTTTAGATATTTTAGGGCTTTTTAGATTTTTCAGTGTTTTTTGGAGTTTTCAACGCTTTTTAGAGAACATTCAAAGTTTTATCTTCACTATTGTAGGGATTTGTTATTATCATTCTTTATCAAATCTCCTAGCTTGTAGATCCTAGTGCTACGGAGTATTATTAAATTTAAGCTTTTCAAAGCTTATTGGAGTCTTCCTGAGCTTTTTAGAGTTTGTCAGAGCTCTTTCAGGGCTCTTTAGTGTTTTTAGGTTCTTAGGAAACATCCAAAGATAATCTTCATTATTGTAGGGAATAATTAAGTTACTTTCAGTTGGATTTAACGGATCCCCTGGCAAGTAGATACTAGTGCTACGAAATATAATTAACTTAAAGCTTTTTCAGAGCTTTTTAGAGTTTTTCAAAGCTCTTTAGATTTTTCAGAGCTCTTTAGATATTTTAGGGATTTTTAGAGTTTTCAGGGTTTTTTAGAGTTTTCAACGGTTTTTAGAGAACCTTCAAAGTTGATCTTCACTATTGGAGGGATTTGTTATTATCATTCTTTATCGAATATCCTAGCTTGTAGATCCCAGTGCTACGGAGTATTATTAAATTTAAGTTTTTCAAAGATTTTTGGAATCTTCCTGTGCTTTTTAGAGTTTCTCAGAGCTCTTTCAGGGCTCTTTAGTGTTTTTAGAGTTTTTAGGAAACATCCAAAGATAATCTCCATTATTGTAGGGAATTTTGTTAGTATCATTCATTATAAAGAATTAAGTTGCTTTCAGTTGGCTTTAACGAAACACCTGGCTAGTACATACTAGTGCTACGAAATATAATGAACTTAAAGCTTTTTCAGAGCTTTTTAGAATTTTCAGGGTTTTTTAAAGTTTTCAAGGCTTTTTAGAACATTCAAAGTTGATCTTCACTAGTGTAGGGATTTGTTATTATCATTCTTTAACGAATCTCCTAGCTTGTAGATCCCAGTGCTACGGAGTATTATTAAATTTAAGCTTTTCAAAGCTTTTTGGAGTCTTTCTGAGCTTTTTAGAGTTTCTCAGAGCTCTTTCAGGGCTCTTTAGTGTTTTTAGGGGTTTTAGGGTTTTCATGAAACATACAAAGATAACCTTCATTATTGTAGGGAATTTTGTTAGTATCTTTCTATATAAAGAATTAAGTTACTTTTAGTTGGCTTTAACGAATCCCCTGGCTAGTAGATACTATTGCTAATATAATTAACTTAAATCTTTTTCAGTGACTTTTTAGAGTTTTTCAGAGCTATTTAGATTTTTCAGAGCTCTTTAGATATTTTAGGTTTTTTGTTTTTACATCTCATCAACTTAATCTGAGCTTCACGATACTCAGTAAAAGCTTTTTCGAGCTGCTCTTTTAGATGTTTATCATCAGACTTCTCATGAATTGATTCAATATCCTCAGAAACAACAACCTCATGAACTGAATTTATACTCTCCTTACCAGCCTTCACATTATTGACGTTAATTGCATGGCCTGCATGGGAAGTTTCACCAACTTTTTTCCAAACAGATTTGAGTGATTTTCCTTCTTTGTCATTCTTAATGTTCACAGTAGGTGACTTCTTTACAGCATTAGAATCTCCCAAAATTTTCTTTGCAGCAAGGCAATTCTCAAATTTGTGGCCCATAAACTTACAATGAGTGCAGAATTTGACATTCTCTAAGTCTTGAATTTCAATATACTGCCAGAACTCTTTTCCATTTGCATTCAAGCGAATTCTTTTAGGAATCAACTTAGCAAAGTCAATATCAATCAGAACCGCAGCATAGTTTCCAATATCATGATCCAAAGTCTTTTGATCAATAGCAATCGGTTTTCCAATAATATTAGCAATGGAAAGAAGAATTTTCTTAGTCCATAACTCAATGTACAAACCAGGGAAACTTACCCAAACTGAAGCTCTTGAAGTTTGCTGTCTTTCTGGATCAAAATTTGGGTAAAAATTAAAAACCCTAAGTTGTTGATTCTGTATAAGCCAAGTATCACCATGCCATACACGTTCCTTGTCATATGATGAAGTTAACTTTATGATAAAGAAACCTTTTGTCATTGGAACTAACTTACATCTTCCAGCACCGAAACCCCATTGTTCCTCCAAACTCTTTTGAACATCAGCAAATTTTAAGCCCTTAAAGTTCAATCTCCCAATGAGACTGAACTGAAATATATCACGTCCCTCTTGAAGAAGATTATTAGGCAAAACCAAAGATGGTTCTTCCAAATATGTTGATGCCTCAGGGAGAGATAAGAAATCTGAATCTGTTAACATATAGGGTTTTTTACCCTTAACCAAATCAGCAAAAGATACCTTATTGTTCCCATGATTATTCACGTTTGAATCAGGGTTTTCCCCCATCCTAAATCACCAAAGATGATCTAGAATGAAGGAAAAACGTTGATGAAAGTTGAAAACCCTAAAGAAAAAATTCGCCAATTTTTTGGAGAGAAAAATTCGCATGAGAGAGAAAAAAGTTCATCAACCACAACTTTTAGATATTTTAGGGCTTTTTAGAGTTTTCAACGCTTTTTAGAGAACATTCAAAGTTGATCTTCACTATTGTAGGGATTTGTTATTATCATTCTTTAACGAATATCCTATCTTGTAGATCCCAGTGCTACGGGGTATTATTAAATTTAGGCTTTTCAAACCTTTTTGGAGTTTTCCTGAGCTTTTTAGAGTTTCCTATAGCTCTTTCAGGGCTCTTTAGGGTTTTTAGGGTTTTTTAAAAACATCCAAAGATAATCTTCATTATTGTAGGGAATTTTGTTAGTATCATTCTTTACAAAGAATTAAGTTACTTTCAGTTGGATTTAACGAATCCCCTGGCTAGTACATACTAGCGCTATGAAATATAATTAACTTAAAGCTTTTTCAGAGCTTTTTAGAGTTCTTCAGAGCTCTTTAGATTTTTCAGAGCTGTTTAGATATTTTAGGAATTTTTAGAGTTTTTAGGGTTTTTTAATGTTTTCAAGGCTTTTTAGAGAACATTCAAAGTTGATTTTCACTGTTGTAGGGATTTGTTATTATCATTATTTAATGAATTTCCTAACTTGTAGATCCCAGTGCTACGGAGTATTATTAAATTTAAGCTTTTCAAAGCTTATTGGAGTCTTCCTGAGCTTTTGAGAGTTTCTTAGAGCTCTTTTAGGGCTCTTTAGTGTTTTTAGGTATTTAGGAAACATCCATAGATAATCTTCATTATTGTAGGGCATTTTTTTTAGTATCATTCATTATAAAGAATTAAGTTACTTTAAGTTGGCTTTAATGAATCCCCTGGCTAGTAGATGCTAGTGCTACGAAATATAATTAACTTAAATCTTTTTCAGAGCTTTTTAGAGTTTTTCAGAGCTCTTTAGATATTTTAGGGATTTTTAGAGTTTTCAGGGGTTTTTAGAGTTTTCAAGGCTTTTTAGAGAACATTCAAAGTTGATCTTCACTATTGTAGGGATTTTCTATTATCATTCTTTATCGAATCTCCTAGCTTGTAGATCCCAGTACTACAGAGTATTATTAAATTTAAGCTTTTCAAAGCTTTTTGGAGTCTTCTTGAGCTTTTTAGAGTTTCTCAGAGCTCTTTAGTTTTTAGGGTTTTTAAGAAACATTCAAAGATAATCTTCATTATTGTAGAGAATTTTGTTAGTATCATTCTGTATAAAGAATTATGTTACTTTTAGTTGGCTTTTACGAATCCCCTGGCTAGAAGATACTAGTGCTACGAAATATAATTAACTTAAAGCTTTTTCAGAGCTTTATAGAGATTTTCAGAGCTCTTTAGATTTTTCAGAGCTCTTTAGATATTTTAGGGCTCTTCAGAGTTTTCAAGGTTTTTTAGAGTTTTCAACGCTTTTTAGAGAACATTCAAAGTTGATCTTCACTACTGTAGGGATTTATTATTATCATTGTTTATCGAATCTCCTAGATTATAGATCCCAGTGCTTCGGAGTATTATTAAATTTAAGCTTTTCAACGCTTTTTGGAGTCTTCCTGAACTTATTAGAGTTTCTCAGAGCTCTTTCAGGGCTCTTTAGTGTTTTTAGGGTTTTTAGGATTTTTAGGAAACATCCAAAGATAACCTTCATTATTGTAGGGAATTTTGTTAATATCATTCTGTATAATGAATTAAGTTACTTTCAGTTGGCTTTAACGAATCCCCTGGATAGAAGATACTAGTGCTACGAAATATATTTAACTTAAAGCTTTTTCAGAGTTTTTTAGAGTTTTTCAGAGCTCTTTAGATATTTTAAGGAGTTTTAGAGTTTTCAGGGTTTATTAGAGTTTTCAAGGCTTTTTAGAGAACATTCAAAGTTGATCTTCACTATAGTAAGGATTTGTTATTATCATTCTTTAATGAATCTCCTAGCATGTAGATCCCGGTGCTACGGAGTATTATTAAATTTATGCTTTTCAAAGCTTTTTGGAATCTTCCTGAGCTTTTTAGAGTTTCTCAGAGCTCTTTGAGGGCTCTTTAGTATTTTTTAGGGTTTTTAGGAAACATCCAAAGATAACCTTCATTATTGTAGGGAATTTTGTTAGTATCATTCTTTATAAAGAATTAAGTTACTTTTAGTTGGCTTTAACGAATCCCCTGGCTAGTAGATACTAGTGCTAATATAATTAACTTAAAGCTTTTTCAGAGCCTTTTTAGAGTTTTTCAGAGCTTTTTAGATATTTTAAGGATTTTTAGAGTTTTTAGGGTTTTTTAAAGTTTTCAAGGCTTTTTAGAGAACATTCAAAGTTGATCTTCACTGTTATAGGGATTTGTTATTATCATTATTTAATGAATATCCTAGCTTGTAGATCCCAGTGCTACGGAGTATTATTAAATTTAAGCTTTTCAAAGCTTATTGGAGTCTTACTGAGCTTTTTAGAGTTTCTCAGAGCTCTTTCAGGGCTCTTTAGTGTTTTTAGGTTCTTAGGAAACATCCAAAGATAATCTTCATTATTGTAGGGAATAATTAAGTTACTTTCAGTTGGCTTTAACGGATCCCCTGGCAAGTAGATACTAGTGCTACGAAATATAATTAACTTAAAGCTTTTTCAGAGCTTTTTAGAGTTTTTCAAAGCTCTTTAGATTTTTCAGAGCTCTTTAGATATTTTAGGGATTTTTAGAGTTTTCAGGGTTTTTTAGAGTTTTCAACGGTTTTTAGAGAACCTTCAAAGTTGATCTTCACTATTGGAGGGATTTGTTATTATCATTCTTTATCGAATCTCCTAGATTGTAGATCCCAGTGCTACGGAGTATTATTAAATTTAAGTTTTTCAAAGATTTTTGGAATCTTCCTGTGCTTTTTAGAGTTTCTCAGAGCTCTTTCAGGGCTCTTTAGTGTTTTTAGAGTTTTTAGGAAACATCCAAAGATAATCTCCATTATTGTAGGGAATTTTGTTAGTATCATTCATTATAAAGAATTAAGTTGCTTTCAGTTGGATTTAACGAAACACCTGGCTAGTACATACTAGTGCTACGAAATATAATGAACTTAAAGCTTTTTCAGAGCTTTTTAGAATTTTCAGGGTTTTTTAAAGTTTTCAAGGCTTTTTAGAACATTCAAAGTTGATCTTCACTAGTGTAGGGATTTGTTATTATCATTCTTTAACGAATCTCCTAGCTTGTAGATCCCAGTGCTACGGAGTATTATTAAATTTAAGCTTTTCAAAGCTTTTTGGAGTCTTTCTGAGCTTTTTAGAGTTTCTCAGAGCTCTTTCAGGGCTCTTTAGTGTTTTTAGGGGTTTTAGGGTTTTTATGAAACATACAAAGATAACCTTCATTATTGTAGGGAATTTTGTTAGTATCTTTCTATATAAAGAATTAAGTTACTTTTTGTTGGCTTTAACGAATCCCCTGGCTAGTAGATACTAGTGCTAATATAATTAACTTAAAGCTTTTTCAGAGACTTTTTAGAGTTTTTCAGAGCTATTTAGATTTTTCAGAGCTCTTTAGATATTTTAGGGCTTTTTAGAGTTTTCAACGCTTTTTAGAGAACATTCAAAGTTGATCTTCACTATTGTAGGGATTTGTTATTATCATTCTTTGACGAATATCCTATCTTGTAGATCCCAGTGCTACGGAGTATTATTAAATTTAGGCTTTTCAAACCTTTTTGGAGTTTTCCTGAGCTTTTTAGAGTTTCCTATAACTCTTTCAGGGCTCTTTAGTGTTTTTAGGGTTTTTTAAAAACATCAAAAAATAATCTTCATTATTGTAGGGAATTTTGTTAGTATCATTCTTTACAAAGAATTAAGTTACTTTCAGTTGGCTTTAACGAATCCCCTGGCTAGTACATACTAGCGCTATGAAATATAATTAACTTAAAGCTTTTTCAGAGCTTTTTAGAGTTCTTCAGAGCTCTTTAGATTTTTCAGAGCTGTTTAGATATTTTAGGAATTTTTAGAGTTTTTAGGGTTTTTTAATGTTTTCAAGGCTTTTTAGAGAACATTCAAAGTTGATTTTCACTGTTGTAGGGATTTGTTATTATCATTATTTAATGAATTTCCTAACTTGTAGATCCCAGTGCTACGGAGTATTATTAAATTTAAGCTTTTCAAAGCTTATTGGAGTCTTCCTGAGCTTCTGAGAGTTTCTTAGAGCTCTTTTAGGGCTCTTTAGTGTTTTTAGGTATTTAGGAAACATCCATAGATAATCTTCATTATTGTAGGGCATTTTTTTAGTATCATTCATTATAAAGAATTAAGTTACTTTAAGTTGGCTCTAATGAATCCCCTGGCTAGTAGATGCTAGTGCTACGAAATATAATTAACTTAAATCTTTTTCAGAGATTTTTAGAGTTTTTCAGAGCTCTTTAGATTTTTCTGAGCTCTTTAGATATTTTAGGGATTTTTAGAGTTTTCAGGGGTTTTTAGAGTTTTCAAGGCTTTTTAGAGAACATTCAAAGTTGATCTTCACTATTGTAGGGAATTGCTATTATCATTCTTTATCGAATCTCCTAGCTTGTAGATCCCAGTACTACAGAGTATTATTAAATTTAAGCTTTTCAAAGCTTTTTGGAGTCTTCTTGAGCTTTTTAGAGTTTCTCAGAGCTCTTTAGTTTTTAGGGTTTTTAAGAAACATTCAAAGATAATCTTCATTATTGTAGAGAATTTTGTTAGTATCATTCTGTATAAAGAATTATGTTACTTTTAGTTGGGTTTTACGAATCCCCTGGCTAGAAGATACTAGTGCTACGAAATATAATTAACTTAAAGCTTTTTCAGAGCTTTATAGAGATTTTCAGAGCTCTTTAGATATTTTAGGGCTCTTCAGAGTTTTCAAGGTTTTTTAGAGTTTTCAACGCTTTTTAGAGAACATTCAAAGTTGATCTTCACTACTGTAGGGATTTATTATTATCATTGTTTATCGAATCTCCTAGATTATAGATCCCAGTGCTTCGGAGTATTATTAAATTTAAGCTTTTCAATGCTTTTTGGAATCTTCCTGAACTTATTAGAGTTTCTCAGAGCTCTTTCAGGGCTCTTTAGTGTTTTTAGGGTTTTTAGGATTTTTAGGAAACATCCAAAGATAACCTTCATTATTGTAGGGAATTTTGTTAATATCATTCTGTATAATGAATTAAGTTACTTTCAGTTGGCTTTAACGAATCCCCTGGCTAGAAGATACTAGTGCTACGAAATATATTTAACTTAAAGCTTTTTCAGAGTTTTTTAGAGTTTTTCAGAGCTCTTTAGATATTTTAAGGAGTTTTAGAGTTTTCAGGGTTTATTAGAGTTTTCAAGGCTTTTTAGAGAACATTCAAAGTTGATCTTCACTATAGTAAGGATTTGTTATTATCATTCTTTAATGAATCTCCTAGCATGTAGATCCCGGTGCTACGGAGTATTATTAAATTTAAGCTTTTCAAAGCTTTTTGGAATCATCCTGAGCTTTTTAGAGTTTCTCAGAGCTCTTTGAGGGCTCTTTAGTATTTTTTAGGGTTTTTAGGAAACATCCAAAGATAACCTTCATTATTGTAGGGAATTTTGTTAGTATCATTCTTTATAAAGAATTAAGTTACTTTTAGTTGGCTTTAACGAATCCCCTGGCTAGTAGATACTAGTGCTAATATAATTAACTTAAAGCTTTTTCAGAGCCTTTTTAGAGTTTTTCAGAGCTTTTTAGATATTTTAAGGATTTTTAGAGTTTTTAGGGTTTTTTAAAGTTTTCAAGGCTTTTTAGAGAACATTCAAAGTTGATCTTTACTGTTATAGGGATTTGTTATTATCATTATTTAATGAATATCCTAGTTTGTGGATCCTAGTGCTAGGAGTATTATTAAATTTAAGATTTTCAAAGCTTTTTGGAATCTTCATGTGCTTTTTAGAGTTTCGCAAAGCTCTTTCAGGCCTTTTTAGTGTTTTTAAACACAGGTGCTTTTAACAAATCTTCCTTGGTTTGTTAAACACAGGTGGAGAAGAATTAATAACTGTTATGATTCTATTCGTTTTGTTCATACTTTTCGTGAGGCAAATTTTGCAGCTGATTGTATGGCAAAGAGGGGATGTTATCTTAGAAATGGTGAAGGTTTAAGCTTTGATGAAAGGCCGGATTTTCTTAGGCATTTAGAATTTCCATATGTTTCTTATTTCAGATTTAAATAGTTTGTAAGTTTTTGGGGTCTTAGGACCTCTTTTCTTGTGAACTCTTTGTAAATATTGGCTATTCATTAATACAATCTGGATTTAGCAAAAAAAAAAAAACTTTTTAGTGTTTTTAGAGTTTTTAGGAAACATCCAAAGATAATCTTCATTATTGTAGGGAATTTTGTTAGTATCATTCATTATAAAGAATTAAGTTACTTTCAGTTGGCTTTAACGAATCCCCTGGCTAGTAGATGCTAGTGCTACGAAATATAATTAACTTTAAGCTTTTTCAGAGCTTTCTAGAGTTTTTTAGAGCTCTTTAGATATTGTAACGATTTATAGAGTTTTCAGGGTTTTTTAGAGTTTTCAACGCTTTTAGAGAACATTCAAAGTTAATCTCCATTGTTGTAGGGATTTTTTATTATCATTATTTAATGAATATCCTAGTTTGTGGATCCTAGTGCTAGGAGTATTATTAAATTTAAGATTTTCAAAGCTTTTTGGAATCTTCATGTGCTTTTTAGAGTTTCGCAAAGCTCTTTCAGGCCTTTTTAGTGTTTTTAGAGTTTTTAGGAAACATCCAAAGATAATCTTCATTATTGTAGGGAATTTTGTTTGTATCATTCATTATAAAGAATTAAGTTACTTTATGTTGGCTTTAACGAATCCCCTGGCTAGTAGATTGCTAGTGCTACGAAATAGAATTAATTTTAAGCTTTTTCAGAGCTTTTTAGAGTTTTTCAGAGCTCTTAAGATATTTTAGGGCTTTTTAGAGTTTTCAGGGTTTTTTGGAGTTTTCCAGGCTTTTTAGAGAACATTCAAAGTTGATCTTCACTATTTTTGGGATTTGCTATTATCATTCTTTATCGAATCTCCTAGCTTGTAGATCCCAGTACTACAATGTATGATTCAATTTAAGCTTTTCAAACCATTTTGGAGTCTTCTTGAGCCTTTTAGAGTTTCTCAGAGCTCTTTTAGGGATCTTTAGTGTTTTTAGGTTTTTAGGAAACATCCAAAGATAATCTTCATTATTGTAGGGAATTTTGTTAGTATCATTCATTATAAAGAATTAAGTTACTTTCAGTTGGCTTTAATGAATCCCCTGGCTAGTAGATGCTAGTGCTACGAAATATAATTAACTTTAAGCTTTCTCAGAGCTTTCAAGAGTTTTAGAGAGCCTTTTAGATATTTTAAGGATTTATAGAGTTTTCAGGGTTTTTTAGAGAACATTCAAAGTTGATCTTCATTGTTGTAGGTTTTTTTTTTTTTTTGATAAGTCAAAAATTATATCGCAAGAAACGATATTTACAAGATAGTTTAGGAGAAAAGAGGTCATAGAAACCCCAAAAACTCACACAAACTATTTAAAACGTTAATAAATTACATTTGGAAACTCAATTGAACTTAAGAAATCTGGTCTTCCCTCAAAGTGAATACCTACTCCTTCTTCTAACAAACAACCACGCTTAGCCATTCCATCCGCAGCAAAATTCGCTTCACGAAAAGTGTGTTCAAACCGAATAGCACCATATAAACCCTTAGCATTCAGCCATCTTTGTGTAGCAAACCATGGAACATTATCCTCCTCCAAAGCCTTCAGCACCGAAGAAGAGTCTGATCTAATCAACAAACGATCATAACCCCATTGAATTGCCCATTCAAGACCAACAATAATACTATATAACTCAGCCATATAGTTAGTCGCAATTCCTAAGCCAATACACATGGCCCCTACCACTTCCGAACTCGCATTTCTAGCCACAACACCAGCCCCTGCCACTCCCGGGTTTCCTCTTGAGGCACCATCAGTACACAACAACAATTCATTGTTATTAGGAGGCGTCCAATAACACTCCTTTGGATCTGAAATCTTCACTTTCCTATGCTTAACACGAAAGAAATCCAAAATTCTCAAATCTGCTACTGTATTGAACATAAAACTCTTCATTCTAACTGAGTATTCATGCATCAAATTGAACACTCGTTTTTGGAAAAAGGACCAGCAAGGAACTTTCTTCTCATATACCTTCTTATTTCTAGTGAACCAAAGTTCAGATCGCACAACCAAATTTGCTACCAGCCACAAATCCCTAACAATGCCACTTTGAAGCCTAGCTCCATTGTAAGACGTGATCAAATCATAATAAGGTTTTATATTGAAAATACTTGCTATCCAGTTCCAAGCTTTTTGCGCAAAATTACAGCTCCAGAGGACGTGCTGAAGTGTCTCCTCTTCAATTTGACAAACGCTGCACCTAGAAGCCAATTGAATCTTAAACCTGCTGCGAACTTTATCAAGAGTTGCACACGCTCCCCGAACAAACTTCCAATTCTGAGCCGCCAAAGAAGGATGCACAACTTTCCTCCACAATAGCGAAGCTTCTTTCATAGTAGGGAACTTCTTTCTAATCAATTCTCTAGCTGACTTAACTGAAAACACACCCTTCATATCAGGCTTCCAAATTCTCTTGTCCCTCCCACTACAAAGCGTTGGCAAATTCTCCATAACCACACCAGCACTTACAAGATCTTGCAAGTGAGCTCCTTGCAACAGCCAATTACCATGTGAAATAATATCACAAACCCGACCTGATCTTTCCAAGTCTGAACGATTAAGAACACTTGCCAAAGTCTCACTTCCATACCACACATCATAGAAAAGAGACGTATTCCTACCATCTCCAATGATGCATTTTGTATTATTCACAACTTCCTTATGAACCCAACGAATTCCAGGAAGAATAGAAGATTTTACACCAGCCATCTTGAGACGCCCATCCCTGCAAGTGAATTTTGACTCCAAAAAACGAGCCCACTTCTTAGAAGAAGATTTAATAGACCACCAAAGCTTCATAAGCAAAGCCTTGTTCATAGTTTTTAAACTAGTGATTCCAAGACCACCCTCCTCCACAGGACTGCACAGTTTATCAAAACCAACCACAAAAGCTCTAGAAAGATTTGAATCACCCGACCAAAGGAAATTACGGATCACACGCTCACTTTGCTGAATGAATTTCACCGGCCACTTATACACAGACATATTATGAATGGAATAACTCGAAAGAACATTTTTAACTAGAACAACTTTGTCTTGAAAAGAAAGCATCTTACCTTTCAAAACCGAAAGTTGCTCTTTAAGCTTATCCACCACATTGCTAATATGATGATATCTCACCGCACCAGGCATAACTTTCACCCCCAAATAACGATCAGGAAAATGCGTAA
Organism: Papaver somniferum; assembly: GCF_003573695.1. Taxonomy (NCBI): domain Eukaryota; kingdom Viridiplantae; phylum Streptophyta; class Magnoliopsida; order Ranunculales; family Papaveraceae; genus Papaver; species Papaver somniferum. The sequence goes on from NC_039361.1 coordinate 92,821,330, forward strand.
CTTCCATCCCTAGAAAAGCAGCAATGGTATGACGTCTACTCAAAGAGCCACCACCAAAGTAAATTTTGCTCTTCTCTTTACAAACACGCTGACCTGAAGCTTGCTGATAAGAATCTAGCAACTCCACCAAACTTCTCAAGCTCTTCATATTTCCCTTGCAAAAAATCATAATATCATCAACAAAGAATAAATGAGTTGGAGCAATACCATTACGCCTAACCAGGTGAGACATATCCTTGTTTTGAAATAGTTTTGTGATGTTTCTACTAAGAACATCCTCAATCAAAACAAAAATAAGAGGCGAAAGAGGATCCCCCTGACGCAACCCTCTATTAATTTTGAAAAAACCTTCCGGGCTACCATTGAGAAGAATAGATATGCGCGCTGACTCCAGAATTTTCTGAATCCACAAACACCAATCCTCAGAAAAACCATATCTTCTAAACACCTCCATAATAAAAGACCAATTAACAGTATCAAAAGCTTGAGAAATATCAAGCTTCAGGCCCAAATTACCATCCTTCCTTGTGATGTGTAGCTCATTCACCATCTCAGAAGCCAAACTAATATTCTCATGAATATTCCTACCTTTCATAAAAGCCACCTGCTCCTCTGACACTAACTTATCCAACACCCGACCAAGTCTAGTAGCCAGAATTTTAGTGAAAATCTTGAAGAAGAAATTGCTTAGACCGATAGGTCTATATTTCCTCAAGCTATCCGCACCTCTAACCTTAGCAATCAAAATAATTAGGCTAGAATTCGAACCCTTCGGAATTGACTTAGAAGTCCAAGCATAAACAATAGCCGAATGAAGATCCTGCTGAATTATATCCCAACAATGTCTATAAAAACACACTGAGAAACCATCCGGCCCCGGAGCACTATCCGCACCTAAATCAAAAACTGCTGATTTAATTTCATCCAAAGAAGGAATGGCATCCAACATCTGCCTTTCAGTCAAAGAAATGGACTCATGCTCATAATCAAAGAGATTATCCTCAATAGGAAGCTCCACACCATTGAACTTCGACTCATAATAAGAAACCACATGGTCACGAAGCTGAATAGGCTCTGAGATAGTCACACCATCTTCAGTAACCAACTCCGAGATTGTATTTGCGCTCCTTCGAATGTTTATATTGCTGTGAAAAAAAGAAGTGTTACTAGAACCCTCCAAAATCCACCTATTACGAGCCTTTTGTTTCAACATAGTAAGATGTTGCATACGAACATCTTGAACCGCCACCAGAGAATCCTTCATAATGTTCAATTTAGAAGTATTAAAAGGATCCTCATCAGAATTCCTATAAGCCACTTCAAACTTAAGTTGAGCTTGTTTCAGCCTAGCATTAACATTTCCAAAGACCGTTTGATTCCACAATTTGATTGCCTCCTTCAACCTTTTCAATTTATAAGGAAAAATAAAATCCAAATTACCATAACCGGAGACTTCCAAGAATCTTCCACCATTCTCAAGAAATCAGGATGAGAAAACCACATTTTTTGGATACGAAAAGGAGCACGCCTAGGCCTCGGAGCAAGGAAAGGAAACCCAATAAGGTTGAATGATCAGAAACTTCCCTAGGAAGAGCTTTACACCGCCAATTCGAAAACTTATCTAACCAAGGCTCATTGATAATAGCACGATCCAATTTACTAAGAATTCTACCAACACCAGATTGACCATTAGTCCAAGTAAACTTAGACCCCAAAGAATCTGCTTCAAAAAGATCATTATCCTCCATCCAATCAGAAAACTCATTAATACAAGAGACACGAACCTCACGGCCTCCCTTCTTTTCATCTTGACGAAGAACACAGTTGAAATCTCCCATTATCAGCCAAGGAGTTGTAGTATCCACAGCTGAAAGTTGAGACCATAATCTTCTTCGAAAAACTTGAATATAACTAGCATGAACAAAAGAGATTAAAACCCCCTCAGTTCTAACAGTAATTGCTTGCCTAGTCATATTAACCACCTCTGGCTCTTCAATATTAGCACTCCACAGGATCCAAAGATTCCCAATATTATGCATAGAAGAATTATGAAAAACCTTCCTCATAAAACCAGTTAAATTTAACTTACAAATTACCTTGTCAGAGAACTTAATCTTTGGCTCAGCAACATAAAGAACTCCGGCTTCAGATCATGAACAAGTTCACGTAACTTCTGCCCAGCCTCCACCTTTGCCACCCCATTGATATTCCAATAGAGCACACGCATCAGGAAACTATATTCTTTGAATTATTACTAGCATCAGGAATCCTATCAGAATTCCGTTTAAGTATAACTGGGGAGAATCCCTTTCTAACTCGAATTCCCAAATCATTGATCTCAGTTTCCGAATCAGACTTGGACTCCTTATTTGTACTTTGTTGAGAAGTACTTTTCTGATCATTAGAAATCCGAATCCTAACAGGTTTCCTAGATTTCTTTGGCTGCTCCACGGGTATGTCAGAACATTTAGACCCCCTAACACCTGACGAAGCCTTCTCTGGAGTGATTTCTTCATCTGAACTCTCCTCCCTTTGCTCATTGGATTGCTGCACAGAATCCAACCCCAACTCAGCAGACAAAACATTGAATTTATTAGGAGAAAGCACACAAGCATTCTCATTAATAGCTTTGTAGCGAGACAAATTCTCAATATTGTCCACCATAACATCACATCCCTTCCTTCCTGAAGTTTCAAAAGGAGTAGAAGAAGAGCTAGCATTAGTCTTATCAGTGAGAGAGTGATTAGTTCTAGCCAATTCACCACTCCCTACTGACTTAGCTGAGGTTCCAATTTCACCCACTGGTAACCTACTAGCTAATACTCCTTTCTCAGCTAACGCCTGCTTTGCTTTCTCTAAAGCTACAGACGCTGCATGAAAAACAGCTTCAGAAGAAGCTAGCTCATTCTCAAGCTGATTGGTTTCCTCCGCACCAATAGCATTCTCCTCTACTTCACCTGGTAACACAGCAAGAACACCATCATGTTCTGCATTTTTTGAAGCATCATGCTCCGCATCTTTTGAAGCATTATCACCACCAGGAAAGTTCTCAGCATTCTTTCCTTTACGCTGCCTCCTATTCCTAGCAGTTTGCCAGCCTTTGGAAGAATCTCCCTTTGTTGTAGTATCAACCTTTGAAGAGTTATCATCACCTTTAGTTTGCCTCCTACACTCATCATCATTGTGCCCAATAATGCAGCACTTCATACAGAATTTTGGAGCCCGTGGAATCTCCAAATATTGCCAGAAAGTACGTCCCCCAGCTGTAATCTTGATTCTACTAGGAATGTGCTTCGCAAAATCCACATCCACCAAAACTGAGGCAAAGTTACCGTACTCTAGATTAAGAGTTCTCTGATCAACTACAATGGGAGTGCCTAATACCTTCCCCATAGATAACAAGTTCTTCTCTGTCCATAGTTCTGCATGGAGACCTGGAAAGTGAACCCATACGTTTGCATGGGAAGTTTTTTGACGTTTAGGATCAAAACCTGGGTACCAATCCATCAGTTTGAGCTCATGTTGATTTACATACCATTTAGTGCATCGAATCCTCTCTTTTGTTTCAGCATCATGTAACATAACCACGAAAAATCCTTTACTCATAGTCATAAACCTTGCTGAGCTAGGGTTTATCTGCCATTGATTAACCAAGCTGGATTTCACTTCCACAAACTTCAATCCCGTGAAGTTCAGACGTGCAATAAAACTATGCTCAAAGGGTTTACATCCTTCTTGATAAAAATCAGCTGGAATAATAAGAGAAGGCTCTCCATCAATCAGAGTAGGGTTTGGCAAGCTATTAATATCAACACACGTAGGCTGCAAAGTCTGTTTTCCTTTTACTTTCTCCGCAAAAGATTGTTGCTGGGAAATAACCCTAGAAGAAGTTACTTGTGTTTCCTCAACCATGATGATCAGATTGAAAAAACGTTAAGAAAACTTGAAAAAAAAAACAAAACCCTAGAGAAATCGCCAGACTTTCTCTTTCCTCATGTTTCCAACATTTTTATGAACCCCCTTCATTGTTGTAGGGATTTGTTATTAAACTCAAGCTTTTCAAAGCTTTTTGGAATCTTCTTGTGCTTTTTAGAGTTTCTCAGACCTCTTTCAGGGCTCTTTAGTGTTTTTAGGGTTTTTAGGAAACATCCAAAGATAATCTTCATTATTGTCGGGAATTTTGTTAGTATCATTCATTATAAAGAATTAAGTTACTTTCAGTTGGCTTTAACGAATCCCCTGGCTAGAAGATACTATTGCTGCGAAATATAATTAACTTAAAGCTTTTTCAGATCCTTTTTAGAATTTTTCAGAGCTCTTTAGATTTTTCAGAGCTCTTTAGAAATTTTAGGGATTTTTAGAGTTTTCAGGGTTTTTTGGAGTTTCCAACGCTTTTTAGAGAACATTCAAAGTTGATCTTCACTATTGTAGGGATTTGTTATTATCATTCTTTGACAAATATCCTAGCTTGTAGATCCCAGTGCTACGAAGTATTATTAAATTTAAGCATTTCAAAGCTTATTGGAGTTTTCCTGAGCTTTTTAGAGTTTCTCATAGCTCTTTCAGGGCTCTTTAGTGTTTTTAGGGTTTTTTAAAAACATCCTAAGATAATCTTCATTATTGTAGGGAATTTTCTTAGTATCATTCTTTATAAAGAATTAAGTTAGATTCAGTTGGCTTTAACGAATCCCCTGGCTAGAAGATACTAGTGCTACGAAATATAATTAACTTAAAGCTTTTTCAGAGCTTTTTAGAGATTTTCAGAGCTCTTTAGATTTTTCAGAGCACTTTTGATATTTTAGGGATTTTTAGAGTTTTCAATATTTTTTTAGAGTTTTCAAGACTTTTTAGAGAACATTCAAAGTTGATCTTCACTGTTGTAGGGATTTGTTATTATCATTATTTAATGAATCTCCTAGATTGTAGATCCCAGTGCTACGTAGTATTATTAAATTTAAGCTTTTCAAAGCTTATTGGAGTCTTCCTGAGCTTTTTAGAGTTTCTCAGAGCTCTTTTAGGGCTCTTTAGTGTTTTTAGGTTTTTAGGAAACATCCAAAGATAATCTTCATTATTGTAGGGAATTTTGTTAGTATCATTCATTATAAAGAATTAAGTTACTTTCAGTTGGCTTTAAAGAATCCCCTGGCTAGTAGATGCTAGTGCTACGAAATATAATTAACTTTAAGCTTTTTCAGAGCTTTTTAGAGTTTTTCAGAGCTCTTTAGATTTTTCAGAGCTCTTTAGATATTTTAAGGATTTTTAGAGTTTTCAGTGTTTTTTGGAGTTTTCAACGCTTTTTAGAGAACATTCAAAGTTTTATCTTCACTATTGTAGGGATTTGTTATTATCATTCTTTAGCAAATCTCCTAGCTTGTAGATCCCAGTGCTACGGAGTATTATCAAATTTAAGCTTTTCAAAGCTTATTGGAGTCTTCCTGAGCTTTTTAGAGTTTATCAGAGCTCTTTCAGGGCTCTTTAGTGTTTTTAGGTTCTTAGGAAACATCCAAAGATAATCTTCATTATTGTAGGGAATAATTAAGTTACTTTCAGTTGGCTTTAACGGATCCCCTGGCAAGTAGATACTAGTGCTACGAAATATAATTAACTTAAAGCTTTTTCAGAGCTTTTTAGAGTTTTTCAAAGCTCTTTAGATTTTTCAGAGCTCTTTAGATATTTTAGGGATTTTTAGAGTTTTCAGGGGTTTTTAGAATTTTCAAGGCTTTTTAGAGAACATTCAAAGTTGATCTTCACTATTGGAGGGATTTGTTATTATCATTCTTTATCGAATCTCCTAGCTTGTAGATCTCAGTGCTACGGAGTATTATTAAATTTAAGTTTTTCAAAGCTTTTTGGAATCTTCCTGTGCTTTTTAGAGTTTCTCAGAGCTCTTTCAGGGCTCTTTAGTGTTTTTAGAGTTTTTAGGAAACATCCAAAGATAATCTCCATTATTGTGGGGAATTTTGTTAGTATCATTCATTATAAAGAATTAATTTACTTTATGTTTGCTTTAACGAAACCCCTGGCAAGTACATACTAGTGCTACAAAATATAATTAACTTAAAGCTTTTTCAGAGCTTTTTAGTGTTTTTCAGAGTTCTTTAGATATTTTATGCTTTTTAGAGTTTTCAGGGTTTTTTAAAGTTTTCAAGGCTTTTTAGATAACATTCAAAGTTGATCTTCACTATTGTAGGGATTTGTTATATCATTCTTTAACGAATCTCCTAGCTTGTAGATCCCAGTCCTACGGAGTATTATTAAATTAAAGCTTTTCAAAGCTTTTAGGAGTCCTCCTGAGCTTTTTAGAGTTTCTCAGAGCTCTTTCAGGGCTCTTTAGTGTTTTTAGGGTTTTTAGGAAACATCCAAAGATAACCTTCATTATTGTAGGGAATTTTGTTAGTATCATTCTTTATAAAGAATTAAGTTACTTTTAGTTGGCTTTAACGAATCCCCTGGCTAGTAGATACTAGTGCTAATATAATTAACTTAAAGCTTTTTCAGAGCCTTTTTAGAGTTTTTCAGAGCTCTTTAGATATTTTAAGGAGTTTTAGAGTTTTCAGGGTTTTTTAGAGTTTTCAAGGCTTTTTTTAGAACAATCAAAGTTGATCTTCACTATAGTAAGGATTTGTTATTATAATTCTATAACGAATCTCCTAGCTTGTAGATCCCAGTGCTATGGAGTATTATTAAATTTAAGTTTTTTAAAGTTTATTGGAGTCTTCCTGAACTTTTTAGAGTTTCTCAGAGCTCTTTCAGGGCTCTTTAGTGTTTTTAAGAAACATACAAAGATAATCTTCATTATTGTAGGGAATTTTGTTAGTATCATTCATTATAAAGAATTAAGTTACCTTCAGTTGGCTTTAACGAATCCCCTGGCTAGTACATACTAGTGCTACGAAATATAATTAACTTTAAGCTTTTTCAGAGCTTTTTAGAGTTTTTAAGAGCTCTTTAGATTTTTCAGAGCTCTTTAGATATTTTAGAGATTTTTAGAGTTTTCAGGGTTTCTTAGAGTTTTCAACGGTTTTTAGAAAACATTCAAAGTTGATCTTCACTATTGGAGGGATTTGTTATTATCATTCTTTATCGAATCTCCTAGCTTGTAGATCCCAGTGCTACGGAGTATTATTAAATTTAAGTTTTTCAAAGCCTTTTGGAATCTTCCTATGCTTTTTAGAGTTTCACAGAGCTCTTTCAGGGATCTTTAGTGTTTTTAGAGTTTTTAGGAAACATCAAAAGATAATCTTCATTATTGTAGGGAATTTTGTTAGTATCATTCATTATAAAGAATTAAGTTACTTTCAGTTGGCTTTAACGAATCCCCTGGCTAGTAGATGCTAGTGCTAAGAAATATAATTAACTTAAAGCTTTTTCAGAGCTTTTTAGAGTTTTTCAGAGCTCTTTAGATTTTTCAGAGGTCTTTAGATTTTTAAGGGCTTTTTAGAGTTTTTAGGGTTTTTTAGAGTTTTCAAGGCTTTTTAGAGAACATTCAAAGTTGATCTTCACTATTGTAGGGATTTGCTATTATAATTCTTTGTCGAATTTCCTAGCTTGTAGATCCCAGCACTAAAGTGTCTGATTAAATTTAAGCTTTTCAAAGCATTTTGGAGTCTTTTTGAGCCTTTTAGAGTTTCTCAGAGCTCTTTAGTTTTTAGGGTTTTTAGGAAACATTCAAAGATAATCTTCATTATTGTAGAGAATTTTGTTAGTATCATTCTGTATAAAGAATTGAGTTACTTTCAGTTGGCTTTAACGAATCCCCTGGATAGAAGATATTGGTGCTACGAAATATAATTAACTTAAAGCTTTTTCAGAGCTTTTTAGAGTTTTTCAGAGTTCTTTAGATATTTTAAGGAGTTTTAGAGTTTTAAGGGTTTTTTAGAGTTTTCAAGGCTTTTTAGAGAACATTCAAAGTTGATCTTCACTATTGGAGGGATTTGTTATTATCATTCTTTATCGAATCTCCTAGCTTGTAGATCTCAGTGCTACGGAGTATTATTAAATTTAAGTTTTTCAAAGCTTTTTGGAATCTTCCTGTGCTTTTTAGAGTTTCTCAGAGCTCTTTCAGGGCTCTTTAGTGTTTTTAGAGTTTTTAGGAAACATCCAAAGATAATCTTCATTATTGTAGGTAATTTTGTTAATATCATTCATTATAAAGAATTAAGTTACTTTCAGTTGGCTTTAACGAAACACCTGGCTAGTACATACTAGTGCTACGAAATATAATGAACTTAAAGCTTTTTCAGAGCTTTTTAGAGTTTTTCAAAGCTCTTTAGATTTTTCAGAGCTCTTTAGATTTTTCAGGGCTTTTTAGAGTTTTTAGGGATTTTTAGAGTTTTCAAGGCTTTTTAGAGAACATTCAAAGTTGATCTTCACTATTGTAGGGATTTGCTATTATAATTCTTTATCGAATCTCCTAGCTTGTAGATCCCAGCACTAAAGTGTATGATTAAATTTAAGCTTTTCAAAGCATTTTGGAGTCTTCTTGAGCCTTTTAGAGTTTCTCAGAGCTCTTTAGTTTTTAGGGTTTTTAGGAAACATTCAAAGATAATCTTCATTATTGTAGAGAATTTTGTTAGTATCATTCTGTATAAAGAATTGAGTTACTTTCAGTTGGCTTTAACGAATCCCCTGGATAGAAGATATTGGTGCTACGAAATATAATTAACTTAAAGCTTTTTCAGAGCTTTTTAGAGTTTTTCACAGCTCTTTAGATATTTTAAGGAGTTTTAGAGTTTTCAGGGGTTTTTAGAATTTTCAAGGCTTTTTAGAGAACATTCAAAGTTGATCTTCACTATTGGAGGGATTTGTTATTATCATTCTTTATCGAATCTCCTAGCTTGTAGATCTCAGTGCTACGGAGTATTATTAAATTTAAGTTTTTCAAAGCTTTTTGGAATCTTCCTGTGCTTTTTAGAGTTTCTCAGAGCTCTTTCAGGGCTCTTTAGTGTTTTTAGAGTTTTTAGGAAACATCCAAAGATAATCTTCATTATTGTAGGGAATTTTGTTAATATCATTCATTATAAAGAATTAAGTTACTTTCAGTTGGCTTTAACGAAACACCTGGCTAGTACATACTAGTGCTACGAAATATAATGAACTTAAAGCTTTTTCAGAGCTTTTTAGAATTTTCAGGGTTTTTTAAAGTTTTCAAGGCTTTTTAGAGAACATTCAAAGTTGATCTTCACTAGTGTAAGGATTTGTTATTATCATTCTTTAACGAATATCCTAGCTTGTAGATCCCAGTGCTACGGAGTATTATTAAATTTAAGCTTTTCAAAGCTTTTTGGAGTCTTCCTGAGCTTTTTAGAGTTTCTCAGAGCTCTTTCAGGGCTCTTTAGTGTTTTTAGGGGTTTTAGGGTTTTTAGGAAACATACAAAGATAACCTTCATTATTGTAGGGAATTTTGTTAGTATCTTTCTATATAAAGAATTAAGTTACTTTTAGTTGGCTTTAACGAATCCCCTGGCTAGTAGATACTAGTGCTAATATAATTAACTTAAAGCTTTTTCAGAGACTTTTTAGAGTTTTTCAGAGCTATTTAGATATTTTAGGGCTTTTTAGAGTTTTCAACGCTTTTTAGAGAACATTCAAAGTTGATCTTCACTATTGTAGGGATTTGTTATTATCATTCTTTAACGAATATCCTATCTTGTAGATCCCAGTACTACAGAGTATTATTAAATTTAAGCATTTCAAAGCTTATTGGAGTTTTCCTGAGCTTTTTAGAGTTTCCTATAGCTCTTTCAGGGCTCCTTAGTGTTTTTAGGTTTTTTTAAAAACATCCAAAGATAATCTTCATTATTGTAGGGAATTTTGTTAGTATCATTCTTTACAAAGAATTAAGTTACTTTCAGTTGGCTTTAACGAATCCCCTGGCTAGTACATACTAGCGCTATGAAATATAATTAACTTAAAGCTTTTTCAGAGCTTTTTAGAGTTTTTCAGAGCTCTTTAGATTTTTCAGAGCTGTTTAGATATTTTAGGAATTTTTAGAGTTTTTAGGGTTTTTTAATGTTTTCAAGGCTTTTTAGAGAACATTCAAAGTTGATTTTCACTGTTGTAGGGATTTGTTATTATCATTATTTAATGAATCTCCTAACTTGTAGATCCCAGTGCTACGGAGTATTATTAAATTTAAGCTTTTCAAAGCTTATTGGAGTCTTCCTGAGCTTTTGAGAGTTTCTCAGAGCTCTTTTAGGGCTCTTTAGTGTTTTTAGGTATTTAGGAAACATCCAAAGATAATCTTCATTATTGTAGGGCATTTTTTTAGTATCATTCATTATAAAGAATTAATTTACTTTCAGTTGGCTTTATTGAATCCCCTGGCTAGTAGATGCTAGTGCTACGAAATATAATTAACTTAAAAGCTTTTTCAGAGCTTTTTAGAGTTTTTCAGAGCTCTTTAGATTTTTCAGAGCTCTTTAGATATTTTAGGGCTTTTTAGAGTTTTCAGGGGTTTTTAGAGTTTTCAAGGATTTTTAGAGAACATTCAAATTTGATCTTCACTATTGTACGGATTTGCTATTATCATTCTTTATCGAATCTCCTAGCTTGTAGATCCCAGTACTACAGAGTATTATTAAATTTAAGCTTTTCAAAGCTTTTTGGAGTCTTCTTGAGCTTTTTAGAGTTTCTCAGAGCTCTTTAGTTTTTAGGGTTTTTAAGAAACATTCAAAGATAATCTTCATTATTGTAGAGAATTTTGTTAGTATCATTCTGTATAAAGAATTATGTTACTTTCAGTTGGCTTTTACAAATCCCCTGGCTAGAAGATACTAGTGCTACGAAATATAATTAACTTAAAGCTTTTTCAGAGCTTTATAGAGATTTTCAGAGCTCTTTAGATTTTTCAGAGCTCTTTAGATATTTTACGGCTCTTTAGAGTTTTCAAGGTTTTTTAGAGTTTTCAACGCTTTTTAGAGAATATTCAAATTTGATCTTCACTACTGTAGGGATTTATTATTATCATTGTTTATCGAATCTCCTAGCTTATAGATCCCAGTGCTTCGGAGTATTATTAAATTTAAGCTTTTCAACGCTTTTTGGAGTCTTCCTGAACTTATTAGAGTTTCTCAGAGCTCTTTCAGGGCTCTTTAGTGTTTTTAGGATTTTTAGGAAACATCCAAAGATAACCTTCATTATTGTAGGGAATTTGTTAATATCATTCTGTATAATGAATTAAATTACTTTCAGTTGGATTTAACGAATCCCCTGGCTAGAAGATACTAGTGCTACGAAATATATTTAACTTAAAGATTTTTCAGAGTTTTTTTAGAGTTTTTCAGAGCTCTTTAGATATTTTAAGGAGTTTTAGAATTTTCAGGGTTTATTAGAGTTTTCAAGGCTTTTTAGAGAACATTCAAAGTTGATCTTCACTATAGTAAGGATTTGTTATTATCATTCTTTAATGAATATCCTAGCTTGTAGATCCCAGTGCTACGGAGTATTATTAAATTTAAGCTTTTCAAAGCTTATTGGAGTCTTCCTGAGCTTTTTAGAGTTTCTCAGAGCTGTTTTAGGGCTCTTTAGTGTTTTTAGGTTTTTAGGAAACATCCAAAGATAATCTTCATTATTTTAGGGAATTTTGTTAGTATCATTCAATATAAAGAATTAAGTTACTTTCAGTTGGCTTTAACAATTCACCTGGCTAGTAGATGCTAGTGCTACGAAATATAATTAACTTTAAGCTTTTTCAGAGCTTTTTACAGTTTTTCAGAGCTCTTTATATTTTCAGAGCTCTTTAGATATTTTAAGAATTTTTAGAGTTTTCAACGCTTTTTAGAGAACATTCAAAGTTGATCTTCACAATTGCAGGGATTTGTTACTATCATTCTTTATCGAATCTCCTAGCTTGTGGATCCTAGTGCTACGGAGTATTATTAAATTTAAGCTTTTCAAAGCTTTTTGGAATCTTCCTGTGCTTTTTAGAGTTTCTCAGAGCTCTTTCAGGGCTCTTTAGTGTTTTTAGAGTTTTTAGGAAACATCCAAAGATAATCTTCATTATTGTAGGGAATTTTGTTTGTATCATTCATTATAAAGAATTAAGTTACTTTATGTTGGCTTTAACGAATCCCCTGGCTAGTAGATTGCTAGTGCTACGAAATATAATTAATTTTAAGCTTTTTCAGAGCTTTTTAGAGTTTTTCAGAGCTCTTAAAATTTTCAGAGCTCTTTAGATATTTCAGGGCTTTTTAGAGTTTTCAGGGTTTTTTGGAGTTTTCAAGGCTTTTTAGAGAACATTCAAAGTTGATCTTCACTATTTTTTGGATTTGCTATTATCATTCTTTATCGAATCTCCTAGATTGTAGATCCCAGTACTACAATGTATGCTTCAATTTAAGCTTTTCAAACCATTTTGGAGTCTTCTTGAGCCTTTTAGAGTTTCTCAGAGCTCTTTTAGAGATCTTTAGTGTTTTTAGGTTTTTAGGAAACATCCAAAGATAATCTTCATTATTGAAGAGAATTTTGTTAGTATCATTCATTATAAAGAATTAAGTTACTTTCATTTGGCTTTAACGAATCCCCTGGCTAGTAGATGCTATTGCTACGAAATATAATTAACTTTAAGCTTTCTCAGAGCTTTCAAGAGTTTTAGAGAGCCTTTTAGATATTTTAAGGATTTATAGAGTTTTCAGGGTTTTTTAGAGAACATTCAAAGTTGATCTTCATTGTTGTAGGGATTTGTTATTATCATTATTTAATGAATATCCTAGCTTGTAGATCCCAGTGCTACGGAGTATTATTAAATTTAAGTTTTTCAAAGCTTTTTGGAATCTTCCTGTGCTTTTTAGAGTTTCTCAGAGCTCTTTCAGGGCTCTTTAGTATTTTTAGATTTTTTAGTAAACATCCAAAGATAATCTTCATTATTGTAGGGAATTTTGTTAGTATCATTCATTATAAAGAATTAAGTTACTTTCAGTTGGATTTAATGAATCCCCTGGCTAGTAGATGCTAGTGCTACGAAATATAATTAACTTAAAGCTTTTTCAGAGCTTTTTAGAGTTTTTCAGAGCTCTTTAGATTTTTCAGAGCTCTTTAGATATTTTAGGGCTTTTTAGAGTTTTCAGGGGTTTTTAGAGTTTTCAAGGCTTTTTAGAGAACATTCAAAGTTGATCGTCACTATTGTAGGGATTTGCTATTATCATTCTTTATCGAATCTCCTAGCTTGTAGATCCCAGTACTACAGAGTATTATTAAATTTAAGCTTTTCAAAGCTTTTTGGAGTCTTCTTGACCTATTTAGAGTTTCTCAGAGCTGTTTTAGGGCTCTTTAGTGTTTTTAGGTTTTTAGGAAACATCCAAAGATAATCTTCATTATTTTAGGGAATTTTGTTAGTATCATTCAATATAAAGAATTAAGTTACTTTCAGTTGGCTTTAACAATTCACCTGGCTAGTAGATGCTAGTGCTACGAAATATAATTAACTTTAAGCTTTTTCAGAGCTTTTTAGAGTTTTTCAGAGCTCTTTATATTTTCAGAGCTCTTTAGATATTTTAAGAATTTTTAGAGTTTTCAACGCTTTTTAGAGAACATTCAAAGTTGATCTTCACAATTGCAGGGATTTGTTACTATCATTCTTTATCGAATCTCCTAGCTTGTGGATCCTAGTGCTACGGAGTATTATTAAATTTAAGCTTTTCAAAGCTTTTTGGAATCTTCCTGTGCTTTTTAGAGTTTCTCAGAGCTCTTTCAGGGCTCTTTAGTGTTTTTAGAGTTTTTAGGAAACATCCAAAGATAATCTTCATTATTGTAGGGAATTTTGTTTGTATCATTCATTATAAAGAATTAAGTTACTTTATGTTGGCTTTAACGAATCCCCTGGCTAGTAGATTGCTAGTGCTACGAAATATAATTAATTTTAAGCTTTTTCAGAGCTTTTTAGAGTTTTTCAGAGCTCTTAAAATTTTCAGAGCTCTTTAGATATTTCAGGGCTTTTTAGAGTTTTCAGGGTTTTTTGGAGTTTTCAAGGCTTTTTAGAGAACATTCAAAGTTGATCTTCACTATTTTTTGGATTTGCTATTATCATTCTTTATCGAATCTCCTAGATTGTAGATCCCATTACTACAATGTATGCTTCAATTTAAGCTTTTCAAACCATTTTGGAGTCTTCTTGAGCCTTTTAGAGTTTCTCAGAGCTCTTTTAGAGATCTTTAGTGTTTTTAGGTTTTTAGGAAACATCCAAAGATAATCTTCATTATTGAAGAGAATTTTGTTAGTATCATTCATTATAAAGAATTAAGTTACTTTCATTTGGCTTTAACGAATCCCCTGGCTAGTAGATGCTATTGCTACGAAATATAATTAACTTTAAGCTTTCTCAGAGCTTTCAAGAGTTTTAGAGAGCCTTTTAGATATTTTAAGGATTAATAGAGTTTTCAGGGTTTTTTAGAGAACATTCAAAGTTGATCTTCATTGTTGTAGGGATTTGTTATTATCATTATTTAATGAATATCCTAGCTTGTAGATCCCAGTGCTACGGAGTATTATTAAATTTAAGTTTTTCAAAGCTTTTTGGAATCTTCCTGTGCTTTTTAGAGTTTCTCAGAGCTCTTTCAGGGCTCTTTAGTATTTTTAGATTTTTTAGTAAACATCCAAAGATAATCTTCATTATTGTAGGGAATTTTGTTAGTATCATTCATTATAAAGAATTAAGTTACTTTCAGTTGGATTTAATGAATCCCCTGGCTAGTAGATGCTAGTGCTACGAAATATAATTAACTTAAAGCTTTTTCAGAGCTTTTTAGAGTTTTTCAGAGCTCTTTAGATTTTTCAGAGCTCTTTAGATATTTTAGGGCTTTTTAGAGTTTTCAGGGGTTTTTAGAGTTTTCAAGGCTTTTTAGAGAACATTCAAAGTTGATCGTCACTATTGTAGGGATTTGCTATTATCATTCTTTATCGAATCTCCTAGCTTGTAGATCCCAGTACTACAGAGTATTATTAAATTTAAGCTTTTCAAAGCTTTTTGGAGTCTTCTTGACCTATTTAGAGTTTCTCAGAGCTCCTTTAGGGCTCTTTAGTGTTTTTAGGTATTTAGGAAACATCCAAAGATAATCTTCATTATTGTAGGGCATTTTGTTAGTATCATTCATTATAAAGAATTAAGTTACTTTCAGTTGGCTTTAATGAATCCCCTGGCTAGTAAATGCTAGTGCTACGAAATATAATTAACTTAAAGCTTTTTCAGAGCTTTTTAGAGTTTTTCAGAGCTCTTTAGATTTTTCAGAGCTCTTTAGATATTTTAGGGCTTTTTAGAGTTTTCAGGGGTTTTTAGAGTTTTCAAGGCTTTTTAGAGAACATTCAAAGTTGATCGTCACTATTGTAGGGATTTGCTATTATCATTCTTTATCGAATCTCCTAGCTTGTAGATCCCAGTACTACAGAGTATTATTAAATTTAAGCTTTTCAAAGCTTTTTGGAGTCTTCTTGACCTTTTTAGAGTTTCTCAGAGCTCTTTAGTTTTTAGGGTTTTTAAGAAACATTCAAAGATAATCTTCATTATTGTAGAGAATTTTGTTAGTATCATTCTGTATAAAGAATTATGTTACTTTCAGTTGGCTTTTACGAATCCCCTGGCTAGAAGATACTAGTGCTACGAAATATAATTAACTTAAAGCTTTTTCAGAGCTTTATAGAGATTTTCAGAGCTCTTTAGATTTTTCAGAGCTCTTTAGATATTTTAGGGCTCTTCAGAGTTTTCAAGGTTTTTTAGAGTTTTCAACGCTTTTTAGAGAACATTAAAGTTGATCTTCACTACTGTAGGGATTTATTATTATCATTGTTTATCGAATCTCCTAGCTTATAGATCCCAGTGCTTCAGAGTGTTATTAAATTTAAGCTTTTCAACGCTTTTTGGAGTATTCCTGAACTTATTAGAGTTTCTCAGAGCTCTTTCAGGGCTCTTTAGTGTTTTTAGGGTTTTTAGGATTTTTAGGAAACATCCAAAGATAACCTTTATTATTGTAGGGAATTTTGTTAGTATCATTCATTATAAAGAATTAAGTTACTTTCAGTTGGCTTTAACAAATCCCCTGGCTAGAAGATACTAGTGCTGCGAAATATAATTAACTTAAAGCTTTTTCAGAGCCTTTTTAGAATTTTTCAGAGCTCTTTAGATTTTTCTGAGCTCTTTAGATATTTTAGGGCTTTTTAGAGTTTTCAGGGTTTTTTGGAGTTTCCAACGCTTTTTAGAGAACATTCAAAGTTGAGCTTCACTATTGTAGGGATTTGTTATTATCATTCATTAACGAATATCCTAGCTTGTAGATCCCATTACTACGGAGTATTATTAAATTTAAGCTTTTCAAAGCTTATTGGAGTTTTCCTGAGCTTTTTAGAGTTTCTCATAGCTCTTTCAGGGCTCTTTAGTGGTTTTAGGGTTTTTTAAAAACATCCAAAGACAATCTTCATTATTGTAGGGAATTTTGTTGGTATCATTCTTTGTAAAGAATTAAGTTACTTTCAGTTGGCTTTAACGAATCCCCTAGCTAGTAGATGCTAGTGCTAGGAAATATAATTAACTTTAAGCTTTTTCAGAGTTTTTTAGAGTTTTTCAGAGCTCTTTAGATATTTTAAGGATTTTTAGAGTTTTTCAGGGTTTTTTAGAGTTTTCAACGCTTTTTAGAGAACATTCAAAGTTGATCTTCACTATTGGAGGGATTTGTTATTATCATTCTTTATCAAATCTTCTAGCTTGTAGATCCCAGTGCTACGAAGTATTATTAAATTTAAGTTTTTCAAAGCTTTTTGGAATCTTCATGTGCTTTTTAGAGTTTCTCAGAGCTCTTTTGGGCTCTTTAGTGTTTTTAGGAAACATCCAAAGATAATCTTCATTATTGTAAGGAATTTTGTTAGTATCATTCATTATAAAGAATTAAGTTACTTTCAGTTTGCTTTAACGAATCCCCTAGCTAGTAGATGCTATTGCTAGGAAATATAATTAACTTTAAGCTTTTTCAGAGCTTTTTAGAGTTTTTCAGAGCTCTTTAGAGTTTTCAGAGCTCTTTAGATATTTTAAGGATTTTTAGAGTTTTCAGGGTTTTTTAGAGTTTTCAACGCTTTTTAGAGAACATTCAAAGTTGATCTTCACTATTGGAGGGATTTGTTATTATCATTCTTTATCGAATCTTCTAGCTTGTAGATCCCAGTGCTACGAAGTATTATTAAATTGAAGTTTTTCAAAGCTTTTTGGAATCTTCCTGTGCTTTTTAGAGTTTCTCAAAGCTCTTTAGTGTTTTTAGAGTTTTTAGGAAACATCCTAAGATAATCTTCATTATTGTAGAGAATTTTGTTAGTATCATTCTTTTTAAAGAATTAAGTTACTTTCAGTTGGGTTTAACGGAACCCCTGGCTAGTACATACTAGTGCTACGAAATATAACTAACTTAAAGCTTTTTCCAGAGCTTTTCATAGTTTTTCAGAGTTCTTTAGATATTTTATGGCTTTTTAGAGTTTTCAGGTTTTTTTTAGAGTTTTCAAGGCTTTTTAGAGAACATTCAAAGTTGATCTTCACTATTGTAGGGATTTGTTATTATCATTCTTTACCGAATCTCCTAGCTTGTAGATCCCAGTGCTACGGAGTATTATTAAATTTAAGCTTTTCAAAGCTTATTGGAGTCTTCCTGAGCTTTTTGGAGTTTGTCAGAGCTCTTTCAGGTCTCTGTAGTGTTTTTAGGTTCATAGGAAACATCCAAAGATAATCTTCATTATTGTAGGGAATTTTGTTAGTATCATTCATTATAAAGAATTAAGTTACTTTCAGTTGGCTTTAACGAATCCCCTGGCTAGAAGATACTAGTGCTACGAAATATAATTAACTTAAAGCTTTTTCAGAGCTTTTTAGATATTTTCAGAGCTCTTTAGAGTTTTCAGAGCACTTTGATATTTTAGGGCTTTTTAGAGTTTTCAACGCTTTTTAGAGAACATTCAAAGTTGAACTTCACTATTGGAGGGATTTGTTATTATCATTCTTTAGCGAATCTCCTAGCTTGTAGATCCCAGTGCTACGGAGTATTATTAAATTTAAGCTTTTCAAAGCTTATTGGAGTCTTTATGAGATTTTTGGAGTTTGTCAGAGCTCTTTCAGGGCTCTTTAGTGTTTTTAGGTTCTTAGGAAACATCCAAAGATAATCTTCATTCTTGTAGGGAATTTTGTTAGTATCATTCATTATAAATAATTAAGTTACTTTCAGTTGGCTTTTTAGAGATTTTCAGAGCTCTTTAGATATTTTAAGGCTTTTTAGAGTTTTCAGGGTTTTTTAAAGTTTTCAAGGCTAATTAGAGAACATTCAAAGTTGATCTTCACTATTGTAGGGATTTGCTATTATCATTCTTTATCGAATCTCCTAGCTTGTAGATCCCAGTAATACAGAGTATTATTAAATTTAAGCTTTTCAAAGCTTTTTGGAGTCTTCTTGAGCTTTTTAGAGTTTCTTAGAGCTCTTTTAGGGCTCTTTAGTTTTTAGGGTTTTTAAGAAACATTCAAAGATAATCTTTATTATTGTAGAGAATTTTGTTAGTATCATTCTGTAAAAAAGAATTAAGTTACTTTCAGTTGGCTTTAACGAATCCCCTGGCTAGAAGATACTAGTGCTACGAAATATAATTAACTTAAAGCTTTTTCAGAGCACTTTAGATTTTTTAGAGCTCTTTGGATATTTTAGGGCTTTTTAGAGTTTTCAGGGTTTTTTAGAGTTTTCAAGGCTTTTTAGAGAACATTCAAAGTTGATCTTCACTATTGTAGGGATTTGCTATTATCATCCTAGCTTGTAGATCCCAGTACTACAGAGTATTATTAAATTTAAGCTTTTCAAGGCTTTTTGGAGTCTTGCTGAGCTTTTTAAAGTTTCAGAGATCTCTTTCAGGGCTCTTTAGCGTTTTTAGTTTTTTTAGGAAACATCCAAAGATAATCTTCATTATTGTAGGGAAATTTTGTTAGTATCATTCTTTAATAAAGAATTAAGTTACTTTCAATTGGCTTTAACGAATCTCCTGGATAGAAGATACTAGTGCAACGAAATATAATTAACTTAAGGCTTTTTCAGAGCTTTTTAGAGTTTTTCAGAGCTCTTTAGATTTTCAGAGCTCTTTAGATATTTTAGGGATTTTCAGGGTTTTTTAGAGTTTTCAAGGCTTTTTAGAGAACATTCAAAGTTGATCTGCACTATTGTGGGGATTTATTATTATAATTCTTTATCGAATCTCTTAGCTTGTAGATCCCAGTGCTACGGATTATTATTAAATTTAAACTTTTCAAAGCTTATTGGAGTCTTCTAGAGCTTTTTAAAGTTTCAGAGAGCTCTTTCAGGGCTCTTTAGCGTTTTTAGTTTTTTTAGGAAACATCCAAAGATAATCTTCATTATTGTAGGGAAATTTTGTTAGTATCATTCTTTATAAAGAATTAAGTTACTTTCAGTTGGCTTTAATGAATCTCCTGGCTAGAAGATACTAGTGCAACGAAATATAATTAACTTAGGCTTTTTCAGAGCTTTTTAGAGTTTTTCAGAGCTCTTTAGATTTTTCAGAGCTCTTTAGATATTTTAGGGATTTTCAGGGTTTTTTAGAGTTTTCGAGGCTTTTTAGAGAACATTCAAAGTTGATCTTCACTATTATAGGGATTTATTATTATAATTCTTTATCAAACCTCCTAGCTTGTAGATCCCAGTGCTACGGAGTAGTATTAAATTTAAGATTTTCAAAGCTTATTGGAGCCTTCCTAAGCTTTTTAGAGTTTCTCAGAACTCTTTAGTGTTTTTAGGGTTTTTCGGAAACATCCAAAGATAATCTTCATTAATGTAGGGAAGTTTGTTAGTATCATTCATTATAAAGAATTAATTTACTTTCAGTTGGCTTTAACGAATCCACTGGCTAGAAGATACTAGTGCTACGAAATATAATTAAGTTAAAGCTTTTTCAGAGCTTTTTAGAATTTTTCAGAGCTCTTTAGATTTTTCGGAGCTCTTTAGATATTTACGGGCTTTTTAGAGTTTTTAGGGTTTTATAGAGTTTTCAAGTCTCTTTAGAGAACATTCAAAGTTGATCTTCACTATTTTAGGGATTTGTTATTATCATTCTTTAACGAATCTCCTAGCTTGTAGATCGCAGTGCTATGGAGTATTATTAAATTTAAGCTTTTCAAAGCTTTTTGGAGTCTTCCTGAGCTTTTTAAAGTTTCTCAGAGCTCTTTCAGGGCTCTTTAGCGTTTTTAGATTTTTTAGGAAACATCCAAAGATAATCTTCATTATTGTAAGGAAATTTTATTAGTATCATTCTTTATAAAGAATTAAGTTACTTTCAGTTGGCTTTAACGAATCCCCAGGCTAGAAGATACTAGTGCTACAGAGTATTATTAAATTTAAGCTTTTTATAGTTTCTCAGAGCTCTTTCAGGGCTCTTTAGCGTTTTTAGGTTTTTTAGGAAACATCCAAAGATAATCTTCATTATTGTAAGGAAATTTTATTAGTATCATTCTTTATAAAGAATTAAGTTACTTTCAGTTGGCTTTAACGACTCTCCTGGCTAGTAGATACTAGTGCAACGAAATATAATTAACTTATGGATTTTTCAGAGCTTTTTAGAGTTTTTCAGAGCACTTTAGATTTTTCAGAGCTCTTTAGATATTTGAGGGCTTTTTAGAGTTTTCAGGGTTTTATAGAGTTTTCAAGGCTTTTTAGAGAACATTCAAAGTTGATCTTCACTATTGTAGGTATTTGTTATTATCATTCTTTAACGAATCTCCTAGCTTGTAGATCCCAGTGCTACGAAGTATTATTAAATTTAAGCTTTTCAAAGCTTTTTGGAATCTTCCTGTGCTTTTTAGAGTTTCTCAAAGCACTTTCAGGGCTCTTTAGTGTTTTCAGGAAACATCCAAAGATAATCTTCATTATTGTAGGGAATTTTGTTAGTATCATTCATTATAAAGAATTAATTTATTTTCAGTTGTCTTTAACCAATCTTCTGGCTAGAAGATACTATTGCAACGAAATATAATTAACTTAAGGCTTTTTCAGAGCTTTTTAGAGTTTTTCAGAGCTCTTTAGATTTTTCAGAGCTCTTTAGATATTTGAGGCCTTTTTAGAGTTTTCAGGGTTTTATAGAGTTTTCAAGGCTTTTTAGAGAACATTCAAAGTTGATCTTCACTATTGTGGGTATTTGTTATTATCATTCTTTAACGAATCTCCTAGCTTGTAAATCCCAGTGCTACGAAGTATTATTAAATTTAAGCTTTTCAAAGCTTTTTGGAATCTTCCTGTGCTTTTAGAGTTTCTCAAAGCTCTTTAGGGTTTTTAGGATTTTTAGGAAACTTCCAAAGATAAACTTCATTATTGTAAGGAAATTTTATTAGTATCATTCTTTATAAAGAATTAAGTTACTTTCAGTTGGCTTTAACGAATCTCCTGGCTAGTAGATACTAGTGCAACGAAATATAATTAACTTATGGATTTTTCAGAGCTTTTTAGAGTTTTTCAGAGCTCTTTAGATTTTTCAGAGCTCTTTAGATATTTGAGGGATTTTTAGAGTTTTCAGGGTTTTATAGAGATTTCAAGGCTTTTTAGAGAACATTCAAAGTTGATCTTCACTATTGTAGGTATTTGTTATTATCATTCTTTAACGAATCTCCTAGCTTCTAGATCCCAGTGCTACGAAGTATTATTAAATTTAAGCTTTTTAAAGCTTATTGGAGTCTTCCTGAGCTTTTTAGAGTTTCTCAGGCTCTTTCAGGGCTCTTTAGTGTTTTTAGGAAACATCCAAAGATAATCTTCATTATTGTAGGGAATTTACTTAGTATCATTCATTATAAAGAATTAATTTAATTTCAGTTGGATTTAACGAAACCCCTGGTTAGTAGATACTAGTGCTACTAAATATAATTAACTTAAGGCTTTTCAGAGCTTTTTAGAATCTTTCAGAGCTCTTTAGATATTTTAGGGATTTTTAGAGTTTTTAGGGTCTTTTAGAGTTTTCAAGGCTTTTTAGAGAACATTCAAAGATGATCTTCCCTATTGTAGGGATTTGTTATTATCATTCTTTAACGAATCTCCTAGCTTGTAGATCCCAGTGCTACAAAGTATTATTACATTTAAGCTTTAAAGCTTATTGGAGTCTTCCTGAGCTTTTTAGAGTTTCTCAGAGCTCTTTCAGGGCTCTTTAGTGTTTTTAGGAAACATCTAAAGATAATCTTCATCATTGTAGGGAATTTTGTTAGTATCATTCATTATAAAGAATTAATTTACTTTCAGTTGGCTTAACGAATCCTCTGGTTAGTAGATACTAGTGTTACTAAATATAATTAACTTAAAGCTTTTTCAGAGCTTTTAAGAGTTTTTCAGAGCTCTTTAGATAGTTTAGGGCTTTTTAGAGATTTCGGATTTTTTGTAGAGTTTTCAAGGATTTTTAGAGAACATTCAAAGCTGAACTTCCCTATTGTAGGGATTTGTTATTATCATTCTTTAACGAATCTCATGGATGGTAGATCCCAGTGCTACGGAGTATTATTAATTTTTAGCTTTTCAAAGCTTTTTGGAGTCTTCCTGAGCTTTTTAAAGTTTCTCAGTGCTCTTTCAGGGCTCTTTAGCGTTTTTAGTTTTTTTAGGAAACATCCAAAGATAATCTTCATTATTGTAGGGAAATTTTTGTTAGTATCATTCTTTATAAAGAATTAAGTTATTTTCAGTTGGCTTTAACGAATCTCCTGGCTAGAAGATACTAGTGCTACGAAATATATTTAACTTAAATCTTTTTCAAAGCTTTTTAGAGTTTCTCAGAGCTTGTTAGATTTTTCAGAGCTCTTTAGATATTTTAGGGCTTTTTAGAGTTTTCAGGGTTTTTTAGAGTTTTCAAGGCTTTTTAGAGACCATTCAAAGCTGATCTTCCCTATTGTAGGGATTTGTTATTATCATTCTTTAACGAATCTCCTAGCTTGTAGATCCCAGTGCTACGGAGTATTATTAAATTTAAGCTTTTCAAAGCTTTTTGGAGTCTTCCTGAGCTTTTTAAAGTTTCTCAGAGCTCTTTCAGGGCTCTTTAGCGTTTTTAGGTTTTTTAGGAAA
Source organism: Papaver somniferum (assembly GCF_003573695.1). Taxonomy (NCBI): domain Eukaryota; kingdom Viridiplantae; phylum Streptophyta; class Magnoliopsida; order Ranunculales; family Papaveraceae; genus Papaver; species Papaver somniferum. The sequence continues at coordinate 92,844,375 of NC_039361.1, forward strand.
CATCCAAAGATAATCTTCATTATTGTAGGGAAATTTTGTTAGTATCATTCTTTATAAAGAATTAAGTTACTTTCAGTTGGCTTTAACGAATCTCCTGGCTAGAGGCGATTTTTTTTATTTATTTATTTTTAGAAGAGATAAAAAAAAAGTGATTTTTCCTTAGGGTTTAGGGTTTTCAAACTTTTCAATTTTTTTGGTTCTCCTCAATCATCTACGGGTGATTTGAGATGGGAGATGCTTCTCATGCGTCTCATGTTAGGTCTCGTACTTATGCTGATCAGGTGAAGGGGAAGCAACAACTTCCAACAACATCTATTGATCTCAGTTCTTTACCATTGCCAACGTTAAAAGAAGGCAAACCAGCGATTGTTTTACCTGAATCTTTCTATTTGGAAGGTTGTGATATTTGGAAATTCAGTCTTATTGGACGTTTAGATTTCAAAGGAATTACTTTCCAAGAGGTGAAGGATGATTTGGAACATCAATGGAAGCTAGGTCAAGGTGCGGTTCAGCTAATTCCTATGAGTAGAGGTTTCTTCACCATCAAGTTACAATCCCAAACAGCAAAAGACAAGCTTTTGAATGCTGAAGCTTGGTTTTTTAGGCATCAAAAGGTAACCCTAATTGAATGGTTTCCTGGTTTTGATGCTGAAAAACAAAGATCATCTCATGCTTCCGTGTGGGTTTCTTTTCCAGGGCTTCCATTAGAGTTCTGGACAGAAAAAACGCTATTGTCCTTGGCTAAATCATCAGGAACTCCAATTGTGGTTGATATACGTACTCTTGCTCATGAATATGGTCACTTTGCATCAGTTTTGGTGGATATTAATTTTGCTGAAGCAGCTACTGATGCTATTCATATTACGATTGGGGGTTTAGATTTTTGGCAATCTGTTGAGATTCAAAAAGTTCCAAAATATTGTTCCAAGTGCAAGTTGATTGGGCAAATGATCATGAATGTAAGCAAACAAGTTAGCGTTGATGATTCTCAACCTGGCGTGAGCAATATTCCTAAACCTGCTGGTGGGGAATGGCAAGTGGCTAGGCGTAAGAAGAAGGGTAAGACTAAAGCCCACAACGTCAATGTAGATGTTCGTGATGTTGTTGATAATATTACTGGTGAAGAAGCTGATGTGGAGTTTGCTGCTAAGCTGGTGAAGGCTCAGCAGTTGGAGGTTGTTATGGCACAAGCCAAAGCTGATTTTGAATCTGTCTATGTTGAATTGGCGAGAACTAAACAAGCGCAGGCTTCAAAATCAGTTTTAGTTAAGAATGGAAAAGTGGGTGAAACTAATCCATCAACTATAACAAGTTTGGTTGGAACTAGGATTCCCAAACCTGTTAGGATTGTGACCGCAACTCCTACTCCTCTTTGTGATCAGCTTACGGCTGGGGAGTTTCTTTTGAATAAAAACAGATATAATGCTATTGAAACAATTCAAGATGTGGAGGAGAATTCAGCTGATGCAAAGTTTAAGGCTGATCAAGAAGCTAGGCGTGTTCGCATGCAATCCATGCATAAGGTAGTGAATACTACTGAGGGTAGGAATGCTTCTGATTCCGAGTCTCTTCAGGACTCCAATTTGAGAATTTGTGCTGAAAAAGGAAGTTTACCAAGAATTAATTCTGGTGCAACTTCTCAGATTGATACTAACTCCTCCAAATCTGGTTTTTAATGCGTGTTCTATATTGGAACATAAATGGCATTGCACGTGATGCTGCTAAGAATAAGTTGCGTGAGTTATTTCATGATTTCAAGCCGGATATTTCATTTATTGCAGAGCCAAAGGTACATTGTACTTTAAATTTCTTGCAAACTTTATATGTGGATGGCTATAAGAAAGAAGTTATTCATAATTTTGTTGGTTCGTCTAAAGGAAACATATGGATTTTTTGGTCCAGCTGAATAGCTACGCCTGTAGTTATTAATTCTAGTAGGCAAGCTATTACTATTGAAGTAGAGGGGGTTTTGATTTCCTTTGTTCATGCTAGCTGTTTACGTGTCACGAGAAGAAGCTTATGGCAGCAACTTTCTTCAGTTGATAATAATACTCCATGGTTGGTTATCGGTGATTTTAATTGTGTTCTTCGCAATGAGGAGAAGAGAGGAGGTAGACAACCACGTACTTCAGTCATCAATGATTTTAGTGATTGGATGGAGGATAATGATCTTTTTGAAGCTGATTTTTCGGGTTCTAAGTTCACTTGGGCTAATGGCCAATCTGGTGTTCGCAGAATACTTTGTAAGCTAGATAGAGCTTTGATCAATGAGGCGTGGCTTATTAAGTTTGAGAATTGGAGGTGTAAAGCTCTTCCTCGTGAAGTTTCTGACCATTCCACTCTTATTGGCTTTCCTTTTGTTAATACTAGACCGAAACGAGCTCCTTTTAGAGTTCATAAGATGTGGTTCTCTCATTCAGACTTCATGCGCATGGTGAGTGAGAGTTGGAACGCCCCTATTACTGGTACGCCTGCTTTTATTTTTCCTTCCAAACTTAAAAGGTTAAAGGTTATCATGAAAGAGTGGAATTTACGTGTCTTTGGCAATGTGTATGCTAAGCTCAAGCAAGCGCAGTTGACTATGGAAGTGGCCCTTACAATTTCAGATGAGGATCCAGAAGATGTAACTAAGCTGAATTATGCCAAGGAGGCTTCAGTTACTCTTCAGGAAATTCGTGCACAACAAGCTACTATGTTGAAGCAAAAGTCAAGAAATAAATGGCTTCAGGAAGGTGCTAGTAATACTTCTTTTTTTCATCGCTAATATTAGGACTAGAAGGAGTAGTAACATGATTTCGGAGTTGGTGGATGATAATGGGGTTGTTATAACTGATTGTGACCAAATTAAAGACACACCGTGGCCTATTTTGAGGATAAATTTAATGGTGCTGAGTTGCCTATTGATGATGCTTTGTTTCAATATGATCATAACATTATTTCCGTGGAAGATAGTCAGAGAATGGATGAGATTCCTACTATTGAAGAGATTAAGAATGCTGTTTTTGATCTTGGCTGATAGTGCCCCTGGGCCGGATGGTTTCTCTGGTTGTTTCTATAGGCATTGCTGGGATGTGATTCAGCAAGACCTTTTCAATGCTGTCACGTATTGCTGGCGTCGACAGATGATTCCTCAAGGTACTAATTCTAGTCTTATTATTTTACTTGCCAAGTTTAGAGGGGCCAATTCTCTTCGAAACTTCAGGCCTATTGGTCTTAGTAATTTTTTCTTTAAGATTTTTACTAAGATTTTAGCTACAAGACTGGGGAGTGTTCTTGATAATTTGGTTTCAGAAGAGCAAGTTGCATTTATGAAGGGGAGAAATATCCATGAGAACATTAGTGTGGCGTCGGAGATGATCAATGATTTAAAAACTAAGCGGAGGGATGGTAATTTGGGGTTGAAGCTAGATATTACTCAAGCTTTTGACACGGTTAGCTGGTCCTTTGTCTTAGAGGTTTTTCGAAAATATGGTTTCTCATAGATGGTGTTCTTGGATCTGGTCAATCCTTAATTCAGCAAGGATTTCTATTCTTCTTAATGGAAGTCCTGAGGGTTTCTTCACAATCAATAGAGGTCTGAGGCAAGGTGATCCCTTATCTCCCCTTATTTTTGTTCTTATTGAAGATGTTCTGAGTAGAAATCTCACGAAGTTGTTTGTGGAAAGGAAGATGACGCCAATGCTCTCAAAGAAAGGTATTTCTCCCACTCATCTTTTCTTTGTTGATGACATTATGATTTTTTGTAAAGGCAATATGAAGAGTTTGCGTAATCTTCTATCTTTGCTTGGTAAATATCAAAGTGCCTCTGGGAAATCTGTTTGTCGTCAAAAGAGTAAGGTTTATTATGGTGGTGGTTCCTTGAGTCGCTGTGGAACAATCACTAATTTGCTTGGTATGGAAGTTTCCAATTTTCCGGACAGGTATTTGGGAGTTCAGATCATGCCTGGGGCTGTTCGATATCGTCACATAAGCAATGTGATTGAGAAAATAAAGAATCAACTTTCGGTTTGGAAGGGAAGATTACTTTCTTTTCAAGACAGAGTTGTTCTTATTAATTCAGTGATAGCTAGCTATGCCATTCACAACATGGCGGTGTACAAGTGGCCTAGAAATTTTGTTCAGCAGGCGGAAAGAGCCATTCTTAATTTTCTTTGGTCTGGTGATGCTGATGTTACTAGGAAATTTGTTGTTGGGTATCCTAAAGTTTGTTGTCCTCTGAAGGAAGGTGGTCTTGGTATAACCAGCATGGTTGTTATTAATAAAGCTCTTCTCATGAAACTGTGGTGGAGTATTCGTTCTTCAGACAAGAAATGGGCTCGTTTTTTGTGGGCAAAGTTTACTACTAGAAATGGTGGTATCAAATTTTATGGTGTGAAATCTTCAATTCTGCATGGCATTAAATTGATTCATTCTATTGTGGACAAGCATTCTAAGGTTCTTATTGGTGATGGGAGGGCTACATCTCTTTATTTTGATGTTTGATATGGGAATGAGAGCATTGCTGATATGCTTAATGAAACTGACCTTGACAGAAATGTTAAGGTTAGTGATATTATTGATAATAATACTTGGCAGTTGCAGGGTGTTCATCTCCAGAATTTGATGCGTGCTGGGGTAGTCTTGGAGGATTTGCCTTTGTTGCAAGGTGGGAAGGATTGTAGAATTTGGATGCCAGAGATGAATGGACGTTTTTCTGTTTCATCAGCTAAGAATCTCATTAGAAGGGAGTATTCAACTTCAGCGGTGTATGGTCTTTTGTGGAGGAAGGAAATTCATCCTAAACTTGCTGCCCAGAATTGGAAGATTTGTAGAGAGGTTTGTGCTACTCAAGACAAGATTAATAGTAGATTCAAAATTGAATTAGCCAACAAATGTTACTTATGCAAGGCTGATGAGGAATCGTTGGAGCACATTATTTGGAGTTGTCTGTTTGCTATGCAAATCTGGCAGTGGTGTTCAGGTTTGTTTAATTTAAGACCTTATTATGATGTTGTGACCTCATATAAATCAGCAAAAGGTAGGAGTCGTATTATTAAGGATTTATGGCTTCTTGCTAACTTGGTGATTCGCTCGGAGTTGTGGCAGACTAGGAATTTAGCTTGTTTTCAAAATTTGGCAGCTAACATTCACTTCTTCAAGAAGAGAGTTTTATTTTTGGTTCATGAATATTCTGTTAGGTTGAAGAGTTCCATGCGTAATACTTCAGCAGATTTGGAAAATCTAGGAATTTAAGTTAATTATATTTAGTAGCACTAGTGTCTACTAACCAGGGTACAAATCTTCCTTGGTTCGTGAGGCAAATTTTGCAGCTGATTGTATGGCAAAGAGGGGATGTTATCTTATAAATGATGAAGGATTAATCTTTGATGAAAGGCCGGATTTTCTTAGGCATTTAGAATTTCCATATGTTTCTTATTTCAGATTTAAATAGTTTGTAAGTTTTTGGGGTCTTAGGACCTCTTTTCTTGTGAACTCTTTGTAAATATTGGCTATTCATTAATACATTCTGGATTTAGCAAAAAAAAAACTTGGCTAGAAGATACTAGTGCTACGAAATATAAATAACTTAAAGCTTTTTCAGAGCTTTTTAGAGTTTTTCAGAGCTCTTTAGATTTTTTAGGGCTCTTTAGATATTTTAGGGACTTTTAGAGTTTTCAGGGTTTTTTAGAGTTTTCAAGGCTTTTTAGATAACATTCAAAGTTGATCTTCACTAATGTAGGGATTTATTATTATCATTCTTTATTGAATCTCCTAGCTTGTAGATCCCAGTTCTACGGAGTATTATTAAATTTATGTTTTTCAAAGCTTTTTGGAGTCTTTCTGAGCTTTTTAGAGTTTCTCAGAATTCTTTAGTATTTTTAGTGTTTTTAGGAAACATCCAAAGATAATCTTCATTATTGTAGGGAATTTTGTTAGTATCATTCATTATAAAGAATTAATTTACTTTCAGTTGGGTTTAACGAATCCCCTGGTTAGTAGACACTAGTGCTACTAAATATAATTAACTTAAAGCCTTTTCAGAGGTTTTTAGAGTTTTTCAGAGCTCTTTAGATTTTCCAGAGCTCTTTAGATATTTTATGGCTTTTTAGAGTTTTCAGGGTTTTTTTAGAGTTTTCAAGGCTTTTTAGAGAACATTCAAAACTGATCTTCCTATTGTAGGGATTTGTTATTATCATTCTTTAACGAATCTCCAAGCTTGTAGATCCCAGTGCTACGGAGTATTATTAAATTTAAGCTTTTCAAAGATTTTTAAAGTCTTCCTGAGCTTTCTAAAGTTTCTCAGAGCTCTTTAGCGTTTTTAAGTTTTTTAGGAAACATCCAAAGATAATCTTCATTATTGTAGGGAATTTTTTTAGTATCATTCTTTATAAAGAATTCAATTACTTTCAATTGGCTTTAACGAATCTCCTGGCTAGAAGATACTAGTGCAACGAAATAAAATCAACTTAAGGTTTTTTCAGAGCTTTTTGGAGTTTTTCAGAGCTCTTTAGATATTTCAGGTTTTTTTTATAGTTTTCAAGGCTTTTTAGAGAACATTCAAAGATGATCTTCACTATAGTAGGGATTTATTATTATACTTATTTATCGAATCTCCTAGCTTGTAGATCCCAGTGCTACGGAGTATTATTAAATTTATGTTTTTCAAAGCTTTTTGGAGTCTTCCTGAGCATTTTAGAGTTTCTCAGAACTCTTTAGTGTTTTTAGGGTTTTTTGGAAACATCCAAAGATAATCTTCATTATTGTAGGGAATTTTGTTAGTATCATTCATTATAAAGAATTAATTTACTTTCAGTTGGCTTTAACGAATCCCCTGGCTAGAAGATACTAGTGCTACGAAATATAATTAAGCTAAAGCTTTTTCAGAGCTTTTTAGAGTTTTTCAGAGCTCTTTAGATTTTTCGGAGCTCTTTAGATATTTGAGGGCTTTTTAGAGTTTCAGGGTTTTATAGAGTTTTCAAGGCTTTTTAGAGAACATTCAAAGTTGATCTTCACTATTGTAGGTATTTTTTATTATCATTCTTTAACGAATCTCCTAGCTTGTAGATCCCAATGCTACGGAGTATTATTAAATTTAAGCTTTTTAAAGCTTATAGGAGTCTTCCTGAGCTTTTTAGAATTTCTCAGAGCTCTTACAGGGCTCTTTAGTGTTTTTAGGAAACATCCAAACATAATCTTCATTATTGTAGGGAATTTTTTTAGTATCATTCATTATGAAGAATTAATTTACTTTCAGTTGGCTTTAACGAAACCCCTGGTTGGTAGATACTAGTGCTACTAAATATAATTAACTTAAAGATTTTTCGGAGATTTTTAGAGTTTTTCAGAGCTCTTTAGATTTTCCAGAGCTCTTTAGATATTTTAGGGCTTTTTAGAGTTTTCAGGGTCTTTTAGAGTTTTCAAGGCTTTTTAGAGAATATTCAAAGCTGATCTTCCCTATTGTAGGGATTTGTTATTATAATTCTTTAACAAATATCCTATCTTGTAGATCCCAATGTTACGGAGTACTATTATATTTAAGCTTTTCAAAGCTTTTTGGAGTCTTCCTGAGCTTTTTAAAGTTTCTCGGAGCTTTCTCAGGGCTCTTTATCGTTTTTAGGTTTATTAGGAAACATCCAAAGATAATCTTCATTGTTGTAGGGAAATTTTGTTAGTACAATTCTTTATAAAGAATTAAGTTACTTTCAGTTGGCTTTAACGAATCTCCTGGCTAGAAGATACTAGTGCTACGAAATATAATTAACTTAAGCCTTTTTCAGAGCTTTTTAGAGTTTTTCAGAGCTCGTTAGATTTTTCATAGCTCTTTAGATATTTTAGGGGTTTTTAGAGTTTTCAGGGTTTTTTAGAGTTTTCAAGGATTTTTAAAGAAATTCAAAGTTGATCTTCACTATTGTAGGGATTTATTATTATAATTCTTTATCGAATCTCCTAGCTATTAGATCCCACTGCTACGGAGTATTATTAAATTTATGTTTTCAAAGCTTTTTGGAGTCTTCCTGAGCTTTTTAGAGTTTCTCAGAACTCTTTAGTGGTTTTAGGGTTTTTATGAAACATCAAAAGATAATATTCATTATTGTAGGGAATTTTGTTAGTATCATTCATTATAAAGAATTAAGTTACTTCCAGTTGGCTTTAACGAATCCCCTGGCTAGAAGATACTAGTGCAACGAAATATAATTAACTTAAAGCTTTTTGAGAGCTTTTTAGAGTTTTTCAGAGATCTTTTAGATTTTTCGGAGCGCTTTAGATATTTGAGGGCTTTTTAGGGTTTTCAGGGTTTTCTAGAGTTTTCAAGGCTTTTTAGATAACATTCAAAGTTGATCTTCACTATTGTAGGGATTTGTTATTATCATTCTTTAACGAATTTCCTAGCTTGAAAATCCCAGTGCTACGGAGTATTATTAAATTTAAGTTTTTTAAAGCTTATTGGAGTCTTCCTGAGCTTTTTAGAGTTTGTCAGAGCTCTTTTAGGGTTCTTTAGTGTTTTTAGGAAACATCCAAAGATAATCTTCATCATTGTAGGGAATTTTGTTAGTATCATTCATTATAAATAATTAATTTACTTTCAGTTGACTTTAACGAATCCCCTGGTTAGTAGATACTAGTGCTACTAAATATAATTAACTTAAAGCTTTTTCAGAGCTTTTTAGAGTTTTTCAGAGCTCTTTAGATTTTTCAAAGCTCTTTAGATATTTTAGGGCTTTTTAGAGTTTTTCAGGGTTTTTTTAGAGTTTTCAAGGCTGTTTAGAGAACATTCAAAGCTGATCTTCCCTATTGTAGGGATTTGTTATTATCATTCTTTAACGAATCTCCTAGATTGTAGATCCTAGTGCTACTGAGTATTATTAAATTTTAGCTTTTCAAAGCTTTTTGGAGTCTTCCTTAGCTTTTTAAAGTTTCTCAGAGCTCTTTCAGGGCTCTTTAGCGTTTTTAGTTTTTTTAGGAAACATCCAAAGATAATCTTCATTATTGTAGGGGAATTTTGTTAGTATCATTCTTTATAAAGAATTGAGTTATTTTCAGTTGGCTTTAACGAATCTCCTGGCTAGAAGATACTAGTGCTACGAAATATAATTAACTTAAATCTTTTTCAGAGTTTTTTAGAGTTTTTAGGGATTTTTAGAGTTTTCAGGGATTTTTAGAGTTTTCAGGGTCTTTTAGAGTTTTCAAGGCTTTTTAAGGAACATTCAAAGTTGATCTTCACTATTGAAGGGATTTGTTATTATCATTCTTTAACGAATCTCCTAGCTTGTAGATCCCAGTGCTACGGAGTATTATTAAATTTAAGCTTTTTAAAGCTTATTGGAGTCTTCCTGAGCTTTTTAGAGTTTCTCAGAGCTCTTTCAGGGCTCTTTAGTGTTTTTAGGAAACATCCAAAGATAATATTCATTATTGTAGGGAATTTTGTTAGTATCATTCATTATAAAGAATTAATTTACTTTCAGTTGGCTTTAACAAATCCCCTGGCTAAAGGATACAAGTGCTACGAAATATAATTAAGTTAAAGCTTTTTCAGAGCATTTTAGAGTTTTTCAGAGCTCTTTAGATTTTTCGGAGCTCTTTAGATATTTGAGGGCTTTTTAGAGTTTTCAGGGTTTTTTAGAGTTTTCAAGGCTTTTTAGAGAACATTCAAAGATGATCTTCCCTATTGTAGGGATTTGTTATTATCATTCTTTAAAGAATCTCCTAGCTTGTAGATCCCAGTGCTACGGAGTATTATTAAATTTATGCTTTTCAAAGCTTTTTGGAGTCTTCCTGAGCTTTTTAAAGTTTCTCAGAGCTCTTTCAGGGCTCTTTAGCGTTTTTAGGTTTTTTAGGAAACATCCGAAGATAATCTTCATTATTGTAGGGAAATTTTGTTAGTATCATTCTTTATAAAGAATTAAGTTACTTTAAGTTGCCTTTAACGAATCTTCTGGCTAGAAGATACTAGTGCAACGAAATATAATTAACTTAAGCCATTTTCAGAGCTTTTTAGAGTTTTTCAGAGCTCTTTAGATTTTTCAGAGCTCTTTAGATATTTTAGGGGTTTTTAGAGTTTTCAGGGTTTTTTAGAGTTTTCAAGGCTTTTTAGAGAACAATATCAAAGTTGATCTTCACTATTGTAGGGATTTGTTATTATCATTCTTTAACGAATTTCCTAGCTTGTAAATCCCAGTGCTACGGAGTATTATTAAATTTAAACTTTTTAAAGCTTATTGGAGTCTTCCTGAGCTTTTTAGAGTTTCTCAGAGCTCTTTCTGGTTTCTTTAATGTTTTTAGGAAACATCCAAAGATAATCTTCATCTTGTAGGGAATTTTGTTAGTATCATTCATTATAAAGAATTAATTTACTTTCATTTGTCTTTAACCAATCTTCTGGCTAGAAGATACTATTGCAACGAAATATAATTAACTTAAGGCTTTTTCAGAGCTTTTTAGAGTTTTTCAGAGCTCTTTAGATTTTCCAGAGCTCTTTAGATATTTTAGGGCTTTTTAGAGTTTTCAGGGTTTTTTTAGGGTTTTCAAGGCTTTTTAGAGAACATTCAAAGCTGATCTTCCCCATTGTAGGGATTTGTTATTATCATTCTTTAACGAATCTCCTAGCTTGTAGATCCCAATGTTACGAAGTATTATTAAATTTAAGCTTTTCAAAGCTTTTTAGAGTCTTCCTGAGCTTTTTAAAGTTTCTCAGAGCTCTTTCAGGCTCTTTATCGTTTTTAGGTTTATTAGGGAAACATCCCAAGATAATCTTCATTATTGTAGGGAAATTTTGTTAGTACAATTTTTTATAAAGAATTAAGTTACTTTCAGTTGGCTTTAACGAATCTCCTGGCTAGAAGATACTAGTGCTACGAAATATAATTAACTTAAAGCTTTTTCAGAGCTTTTTAGAGTTTTCAAGGCTTTTTAAAGAACATTCAAAGTTCATCGTCACTATTGTAGGGATTTATTATTATCATTCTTTACCGAATCTCCTAGCTTGTAGATCCCAGTGCTACGGAGTATTATTAAATTTATCTTTTTCAAAGCTTTTTGGAGTCTTCCTGAGCTTTTTAGAGTTTCTCAGAACTCTTTAGTGGTTTTAGGGTTTTTATGAAACATCCAAAGATAATCTTCATTATTGTAGGGAAATTTTGTTAGTATCATTCTTTATAAAGAATTAAGTTATTTTCAGTTGGCTTTAATGAATCTCCTGGCTAGCAGATACTAGTGCTACAAAATATAATTAACTTAAAGCTTTTTCAGAGCTTTTTAGAGTTTTTAGGGATTTTTAGAGTTTTCAGGGATTTTTAGTGTTTTCAGGGTCTTTTAGAGTTTTCAAGGCTTTTTAGGGAACATTCAAAGTTGATCTTCACTATTGTAGGGATTTGTTATTATCATTCTTTAACGAATCTCCTAGCTTGTAGATCCCAATGTTATGGAGTATTATTAAATTTCAGCTTTTCAAAGCTTTTTGGAGTCTTCCTGAGCTTTTTAAAGTTTCTCAGAGCTCTTTCAGGGCTCTTTAGCATTTTTATGTTTTTTAGGAAACATCCAAATATAATCTTCATTATTGTAGGGAAATTTTGTTATTATCATTCTTTATAAAGAATTAAGTCACTTTCAGTTGGCTTTAACGAATCTCCTGGCTAGAAGATACTATTGCTACGAAATATAATTAACTTAAAGCTTTTTCATAGATTTTTAGAGTTTTTCAGAGCTCTTTAGATTTTTCGGAGCTCTTTAGATATTTAAGGGCTTTTTCGAGTTTTCAGGGTTTTTTAGAGTTTTCAAGGCTTTTTAGAGAACACTCAAAGCTGATCTTCCCTATTGTAGGGATTTGTTATTATCATTCTTTAATGAATCTCCTAGCTCGTAGATCCCAGTGCTACAGAGTATTATTAAATTTAAGCTTTTCAAAGCTTTTTGGAGTCTTTCTGAGGTTTTTAAAGTTTCTCAGAGCTCTTTCAGGGTACTTTAGCGTTCTTAGGTTTTTTAGGAAACATCCAAAGATAATCTTTATTATTGTAGGGAAATTTTGTTAGTATCATTCTTTATAAAGATTTAAGTTACTTTCAGTTGGCTTTAACGAATCTCCTGGCTAGAAGATACTAGTGCAACGAAATATTATTAACTTAAGCCTTTTTCAGAGCTTTTAGAGTTTTTCAGAGCTCTTTAGATTTTTCAGAGCTCTTTAGATATTTTAGGGGTTTTTAGAGTTTTCAGGGTTTTTTAGAGTTTTCAAGGCTTTTTAAAGAACATTCAAAGTTGATCTTCACTATTGCAGGGATTTATTATAATAATTCTTTATCGAATCTCCTAGCTTGTAGATCCCAGTGCTACGGAGTATTATTTAATTTATGTTTTTCAAAGCTTTTTGGAGTCTTCTTGAGCTTTTTAGAGTTTCTCAGAGATTTTTCAGGGCTCTTTAGTGTTTTTAGGGTTTTAGGAAACATTCCAAGATAATCTTCATTATTGTAGCAAATTTTGTTAGTATCATTCTTTATACAGAATTAAGTTACTTTCAGTTGGCTTTAACGAATCCTCTGGCTAGAAGATACTAGTTCTACGAAATATAATTAACTTAAAGCTTTTTCAGAGCTCTTTAGATTTTTCAGAGCTCTTTAGATAATTTAGGGCTTTTTAGAGTTTTCAGGGTTTTTTAGAATTTTCAACGCTTTTTAGAGAACATTCAAAGTATATCTTCACTGTTGTAGGGAGTTGTTATTATCATTCTTTAACGAATCTCCTAGCTTGTAGATCCCAGTGCTACGGAGTATTATTAAATTTAAGCTTTTCAAAGATTTTTGGAGTCTTCCTGAGCTTTCTAAAGTTTCTCAGAGCTCTTTAGCGTTTTTAAGTTTTTTTAGGAAACATCCAAAGATAATCTTTATTATTGTAGGGAAATTTTGTTAGTATCATTCTTTATAAAGAATTCAATTACTTTCAGTTGGCTTTAACGAATCTTCTGGCTAGAAGATACTAGTGCAACGAAATATAATTAACTTAAGGCTTTTTCAGAGTTTTTTAGAGTTTTTCAGAGCTCTTTAGATTTTTCGGAGCTCTTTAGAGTTTTCAGGGTTTTATAGAGTTTTCAAGTCTTTTTAGAGAACATTCAAAGTTGATCTTCACTATTGTAGGGATTTGTTATTATCATTCTTTAACGAATATCCTAGCTTGTAGATCCCAGTGCTACGGAGTATTATTAAATTTAAGCTTTTTAAAGCTTATTGGAATCTTCCTGAGCTTTTTAGAGTTTCTCAGAGCTCTTTCAGGGCTCTTTAGTGTTTTTAGGAAACATCCAAAGATAATCTTCATTATTGTAGGGAATTTTTTTAGTATCATTCATTATAAAGAATTAATTTACTTTCAGTTGGGTTTAACGAAACCCCTGGTTAGTAGATACTAGTGCTACTAAATATAATTAACTTAAAGCTTTTTCAGAGGTTTTTAGAGTTTTCAGAGCTCTTTAGATTTTCCAGAGCTCTTTAAATATTTTATGGATTTTTAGAGTTTTCAGGGTTTTTTAGAGTTTTCAAGGCTTTTTAGAGAACATTCAAAACCGATCTTCCTATTGTAGGGATTTTTTATTATCATTCTTTAACGAATCTCCTAGCTTGTAGATTCCAATGTTACGGAGTATTATTAAATTTAAGCTTTTCAAAGCTTTTTGGAGTCTTCCTGAGCTTTTTAAAGTTTCTCGGAGCTCTTTCAGGGCTCTTTATCGTTTTTAGGTTTATTAGGAAACATCCAAAGATAATCTTCATTATTGTAGGGAAATTTTGTTAGTATCATTCTTTATAAAAAAATTAAGTTATTTTCAGTTGGCTTTAACGAATCTCATGGCTAGAAGATACTAGTGCTACGAAATATAATTAACTTAAAGCTTTTTCAGAGCTTTTTAGAGTTTTTAGGGATTTTTAGAGTTTTCAGGGATTTTTAGAGTTTTCAGGGTCTTTTAGAGTTTTCAAGGCTTTTTAGGGAACATTCAAAGTTGATCTTCACTATTGTAGGGATTTGTTATCATCATTCTTTAACGAATCTCCTATCTTGTAGATCCCAGTGCTACGGAGTATTATTAAATTTAAGCTTTTTAAAACTTATTGGAGTCTTCCTGAGCTTTTTAGAGTTTCTCAGAGCTCTTTCAGGGCTCTTTAGTGTTTTTAGGAAACATCCAAAGATAATCTTCATTATTGTAGGGAATTTTGTTAGTATCATTCATTATGAAAAATTAATTTACTTTCAGTTGGGTTTAACGAAACCCCTGGTTAGTAGATACTAGTGCTACTAAATATAATTAACTTAAAGCTTTTTCAGAGGTTTTTAGAGTTTTTCAGTGCTCTTTAGATATTTTATGGCTTTTTAGAGTTTTCAAGGCTTTTTAGAGAACATTCAAAACTGATCTTCCTATTGTAGGGATTTGTTATTATCATTCTTTAACGAATCTCCTAGCTTGTAGATCCCAGTGCTACGGAGTATTATTAAATTTAAGCTTTTCAAAGACTTTTGGAGTCTTCCTGAGCTTTCTAAAGTTTCTCAGAGCTCTTTAGCGTTTTTAAGTTTTTTAGGAAACATCCAAAGATAATCTTCATTATTGTAGGGAATTTTAATAGTATCATTCATTATAAGGAATTAAGTTACATCCAGTTGGCTTTAACGAATCCCCTGGCTAGAAGATACTAGTGCTACGAAATATAATTAACTTAAAGCTTTTTGAGAGCTTTTTAGAGTTTTTCAGAGCTCTTTAGATTTTTCGGAGCTCTTTAGATATTTGAGGGCTTTTTAGGGTTTTCAGGGTTTTTTAGAGTTTTCAAGGCTTTTTAGAGAACATTCAAAGTTGATCTTCACTATTGTAGGGATTTGTTATTATCATTCTTTAACGAATTTCCTAGCTTGTAAATTCCAGTGCTACGGAGTATTATTAAATTTAAGCTTTTCAAAGCTTTTTAGAGTCTTCCTGAGCTTTTTAAAGTTTCTCAGAGCTCTTTCAGGGCTCTTTATCGTTTTTAGGTTTATCAGGAAACATCCCAAGATAATCTTCATTATTGTATGGAATCTCCTAGCTAGAAGATACTAGTGCTACGAAATATAATTAACTTTAAGTTTTTCAGGGTTTTTTAGAGTTTTCAAGGCTTTTTAGTGAACACTCAAAGCTGAGCTTCCCTATTGTAGGGATTTGTTATTATCATTATTTAATGAATATCCTAGCTTGTAGATCCCAGTGCTACGGAGTATTATTAAATTTATGTTTTTCAAAGCTATTTGGAGTCTTCCTGAGCTTTTTAGAGTTTCTCATAACTCTTTAGTGGTTTTAGGGTTTTCATGAAACATCCAAAGATAATCTTCATTATTGTAGGGAAATTTTGTTAGTATCATTCTTTATAAAGAATTAAGTTATTTTCAGTTGGCTTTAACGAATCTCATGGCTAGCAGATACTAGTGCTACGAAATATAATTAGCTTAAAGCTTTTTCAGAGCTTTTTAGAGTTTTTAGGGATTTTTAGAGTTTTCAGGGATTTTTAGAGTTTTCAGGGTCTTTTAGAGTTTTCAAGGCTTTTTAGGGAACATTCAAAGTTGATCTTCACTATTGTAGGGATTTGTTATTATCATTCTTTAACGAATCTCCTATCTTGTAGATCCCAGTGCTACGGAGTATTATTAAATTTAAGCTTTTTAAAACTTATTGGAGTCTTCCTGAGCTTTTTAGAGTTTCTCAGAGCTCTTTCAGGGCTCTTTAGTGTTTTTAGGAAACATCCAAAGATAATCTTCATTATTGTAGGGAATTTTGTTAGTATCATTCATTATGAAAAATTAATTTACTTTCAGTTGGGTTTAACGAAACCCCTGGTTAGTAGATACTAGTGCTACTAAATATAATTAACTTAAAGCTTTTTCAGAGGTTTTTAGAGTTTTTCAGAGCTCTTTAGATATTTTATGGCTTTTTAGAGTTTTCAAGGCTTTTTAGAGAACATTCAAAACTGATCTTCCTATTGTAGGGATTTGTTATTATCATTCTTTAACGAATCTCCTAGCTTGTAGATCCCAGTGCTACAGAGTATTATTAAATTTAAGCTTTTCAAAGACTTTTGGAGTCTTCCTGAGCTTTCTAAAGTTTCTCAGAGCTCTTTAGCGTTTTTAAGTTTTTTAGGAAACATCCAAAGATAATCTTCATTATTGTAGGGAATTTTGATAGTATCATTCATTATAAGGAATTAAGTTACATCCAGTTGGCTTTAACGAATCCCCTGGCTAGAAGATACTAGTGCTACGAAATATAATTAACTTAAAGCTTTTTGAGAGCTTTTTAGAGTTTTTCAGAGCTCTTTAGATTTTTCGGAGCTCTTTAGATATTTGAGGGCTTTTTAGGGTTTTCAGGGTTTTTTAGAGTTTTCAAGGCTTTTTAGAGAACATTCAAAGTTGATCTTCACTATTGTAGGGATTTGTTATTATCATTCTTAAACGAATCTCCTAGCTTGTAGATCCCAGTGCTACGGAGTATTATTAAATTTAAGCTTTTTAAAGCTTATTGGAGTCTTCCTGAGCTTTTTAGAGTTTCTCAGAGCTCTTTCAGGGCTCTTTAGTGTTTTTAGGAAACATCCAAAGATAATCTTCATTATTGTAGGGAATTTTGTTAGTATAATTCATTATAAAGAATTAATTTACTTTCAGTTGGCTTTTAACAAATCCCCTGGCTAGAAGATACTAATGCTACGAAATATAATTAAGTTAAAGCTTTTTCAGAGCATTTTAGAGTTTTTCAGAGCTCTTTAGATTTTTCGGAGCTCTTTAGATATTTAAGGGCTTTTTAGAGTTTTCAGGGTTTTTTAGAGTTTTCAAGGCTTTTTAGGGAACATTCAAAGTTGATCTTCACTATTGTAGGGATTTGTTATTATCATTCTTAAACGAATCTCCTAGCTTGTAGATCCCAGTGCTACGGAGTATTATTAAATTTAAGCTTTTTATAGCTTATTGGAGTCTTCCTGAGCTTTTTAGAGTTTCTCAGAGCTCTTTCAGGGCTCTTTAGTGTTTTTAGGAAACATCCAAAGATAATCTTCATTATTGTAGGGAATTTTGTTAGTATCATTCATTATAAAGAATTAATTTACATCCAGTTGGCTTTTAACAAATCCCCTGGCTAGAAGATACTAGTGCTACGAAATATAATTAAGTTAAAGCTTTTTCAGAGCATTTTAGAGTTTTTCAGAGCTCTTTAGATTTTTCGGAGCTCTTTAGATATTTGAGGGCTTTTTAGAGTTTTCAGGGTTTTTTAGAGTTTTCAAGGCTTTTTAGAGAACATTCAAAGATGATCTTCCCTATTGTAGGGATTTGTTATTATCATTCTTTAACGAATCTCCTAGCTTGTAGATCCCAATGTTACAGAGTATTATTAAATTTAAGCTTTTTAAAGTTTCTCAGAGCTCTTTCAGGGCTCTTTAGCATTTTTATTTTTTTTAGGAAACATTAAAATATAATCTTCATTATTGTAGGGAAATTTTGTTATTATCATTCTTTATAAAGAATAAAGTTACTTTCAGTTGGCTTTAACGAATCTCCTGGCTAGAAGATACTATTGCTACGAAATATAATTAACTTAAAGCTTTTTCAGAGCTTTTTAGAGTTTTTCAGAGCTCTTTAGATTTTTCGGAGCTCTTTAGATATTTGAGGGCTTTTTCGAGTTTTCAGGGTTTTTTAGAGTTTTCAAGGCTTTTTAGTGAACACTCAAAGCTGATCTTCCCTATTGTAGGGATTTGTTATTATCATTATTTAATGAATATCCTAGCTTGTAGATCCCAGTGCTACGGAGTATTATTAAATTTATGTTTTTCAAAGCTTTTTGGAGTCTTCCTGAGCTTTTTAGATTTTCTCAGAACTCTTTAGTGTTTTTTGGGTTTTTTGGAAACATCCAAAGATAATCTTCATTATTGTAGGGAAATTTTGTTAGTATCATTCTTTATAAAGAATTAAGTTACTTTCAGTTGGCTTTAACGAATCTCCTGGCTAGAAGATACTAGTGCAACGAAATATAATTAACTTAAGCCTTTTTCAGAGCTTTTTAGAGTTTTTCAGAGCTCTTTAGATGTTTCAGAGCTCTTTAGATATTTTAGGGGTTTTTAGAGTTTTCTGTGTTTTTTAGAGTTTTCAAGGCTTTTTAAAGAACATTCAAAGTTGATCATCACTATTGTAGGGATTTATTATTATAATTCTTTATCGAATCTCCTAACTTGTAGATCCCAGTGCTTCGGAGTATTATTAAATTTAAGCTTTTCAAAGCTTTTTGGAGTCTTCTTGAGCTTTTTAGAGTTTCTCAGAGATTTTTCAGGGCTCTTTAGTGTTTTTAGGGTTTTAGGAAACATTACAAGATAATCTTCATTATTGTAGCAAATTTTGTTAGTATCATTCTTTATACAGAATTAAGTTACTTTCAGTTGGCTTTAACGAATCCTCTGGCTATAAGATACTAGTTCTACGAAATATAATTAACTTAAAGCTTTTTCAGAGCTCTTTAGATTTTTCAGAGCTCTTTAGATAGTTTAGGGCTTTTTAGAGTTTTCAGGGTTTTTTAGAATTTTCAACGCTTTTTAGAGAACATTCAAAGTATATCTTCACTGTTGTAGGGATTTGTTATTATCATTATTTATCGAATCTTCTAGCTGGTAGATCCCAGTGCTACAGAGTATTATTATATTTAAGCTTTTCAAAGCTTTTTGGAGTCTTCTTGAGCTTTTTAGAGTTTTCAGAGATCTTTTAGGGCTCTTTAGTGTTTTTAGGGTTTTAGGAAACATTCCAAGATAATCTTCATTATTGTGGCGAATTTTGTAAGTATCATTCTTTATACAGAGTTAAGTTACTTTCAGTTGGCTTTCACAAATCCTCTGGCTAGAAGATACTAGTGCTACGAAATATAATTAAGTTAAAGCTTTTTCGGAGCTTTTTAAAGTTTTTCAGATCTCTTTAGATTTTTCGAAGCTCTTTAGATATTTGAGGGCTTTTTAGAGTTTTCAGGGTTTTATAGAGTTTTCAAGGCTTTTAAGAGAACATTCAAAGTTGATCTTCACTATTGTAGGGATTTGTTATTATCATTATTTAACGAATCTCCTAGCTTATAGATCCCAGTGCTACGGAGTATTATTAAATTTAAGCTTTTTAAAGCTTATTGGAATCTTCCTGAGCTTCTTAGAGTTTCTCAGAGCTCTTTCAGGGCTCTTTAGTGTTTTTAGGAAACATCCAAAGATAATCTTCATTATTGTAGGGAATTTTGTTAGTATCATTCATTATAAAGAATTAATTTACTTTCAGTTGGGTTTAACGAAACACCTGGTTAGTAGATACTAGTGCTACTAAATATAATTAACTTAAAGCTTTTTCAGAGGTTTTTAGAGTTTTCAGAGCTCTTTAGATTTTCCAGATCTCTTTAAATATTTTCAAGGCTTTTTAGAGAACATTCAAAACCAATCTTCCTATTGTAGGGATTTGTTATTATCATTCTTTAACGAATCTCCTAGCTTGTAGATCCCAGTGCTACGGAGTATTATTAAATTTAAGCTTTTCAAAGATATTTGGAGTCTTCCTGAGCTTTCTAAAGTTTCTCAGAGCTCTTTAGCGTTTTTAAGTTTTTTAGGAAACATCCAAAGATAATCTTCATTATTGTAGGGAAATTTTGTTAGTATCATTCTTTATAAAGAATTCAATTACTTTCAGTTGGCTTTAATGAATCTCCTGGCTAGAAGATACCAGTGCAATGAAATATAATTAACTTAAGGCTTTTTCAGAGCTTTTTAGAGTTTTTCAGAGCTCTTTAGATATTTCAGGGTTTTTTTATAGATTTCAAGGCTTTTTAGAGAACATTCAAAGATGATCTTCACTATTGTAGGGATTTATTATTATAATTCTTTATCGAATCTCCTAGCTTGTAGATCCCAGTGCTATGGAATATTATTAAATTTATGTTTTTGAAAACTTTTTGGAGTCTTCCTGAGCATTTTAGAGTTTCTCAGAACTCTTTAGTGTTTTTAGGGTTTTTTGGAAACATCCAAAGATAATCTTCATTATTGTAGGGAATTTTGTTATTATCATTCATTATGAAGAATTAATTTACTTTCAGTTGGCTTTAACGAAACCCCTGGTTAGTAGATACTAGTGCTACTAAATATAATTAACTTAAAGCTTTTTCAGAGCTTTTTAGAGTTTTTCAGAGCTCTTTAGATTTTCCAGAGCTCTTTAGATATTTTAGAGTTTTCAGGGTCTTTTAGAGTTTTCAAGGCTTTTTAGAGAACATTCAAAGCTAATCTTCCCTATTGTAGGGATTTGTTATTATCATTCTTTAACGAATCTCCTAGCTTGTAGATCCAAATGTTACGGAGTATTATTAAATTTAAGCTTTTCGAAGCTTTTTGGAGTCTTCCTGAGCTTTTTAAAGTTTCTCAGAGCTCTTTCAGGGCTCTTTATCGTTTTTAGGTTTATTAGGAAACATCCAAAGATAATCTTCATTATAGTAGGGAAATTTTGTTAGTACAATTCTTTATAAAGAATTAAGTTACTTTCAGTTGGCTTTAACGAATCTCCTGGCTAGAAGATACTAGTGCTACGAAATATAATTAAGTTAAAGCTTTTTCAGAGCTTTTTAGAGTTTTCAAGGCTTTTTAAAGAACATTCAAAGTTGATCGTCACTATTGTAGGGATTTATTATTATCATTCTTTATCGAATCTCCTAGCTTGTAGATCCCAGTGCTACGGAGTATTATTAAATTTATGTTTGTCAAAGCTTTTTGGAGTCTTCCTGAGCTTTTTTGAGTTTCTCAGAAATCTTTAGTGGTTTTAGGGTTTTTATGAAACAAAGATAATCTTCATTATTGTAGGGAAATTTTGTTAGTATCATTCTTTAGAAAGAATTAAGTTATTTTCAGTTGGCTTTAACGAATCTCCTGGCTAGCAGATACTAGTGCTAAGAAATATAATTAACTTAAACCTTTTTCAGAGCTTTTTAGAGTTTTTAGGGATTTTTAGAGTTTTCAGGGTCTTTTAGAGTTTTCAAGGCTTTTTAGGGAACATTCAATGTTGATCTTCACTATTGTAGGGATTTGTTATTATCATTCTTTAACGAATCTCCTAGCTTGTAGATCCCAGTGCTACGGAGTATTATTAAATTTAAGCTTTTTAAAGCTTATTGGAGTCTTCCTGAGCTTTTTTGAGTTTCTCAGAGCTCTTTCAGGGCTCTTTAGTGTTTTTAGGAAACATCCAAGGATAATCTTCATTATTGTAGGGAATTTTGTTAGTATCATTCATTATAAAGAATTAATTTACTTTCAGTTGGCTTTTAACAAATCCCCTGGCTAGAATATACTAGTGCTACGAAATATAATTAAGTTAAAGCTTTTTCAGAGCATTTTAGAGTTTTTCAGAGCTCTTTAGATTTTTCGGAGCTCTTTAGATATTTGAGGGCTTTTTAGAGTTTTCAGGGTTTTTTAGAGTTTTCAAGGCTTTTTAGAGAACATTCAAAGATGATCTTCCCTATTGTAGGGATTTGTTATTATCATTCTTTAACGAATCTCCTAGCTTGTAGATCCCAGTGCTACGGAGTATTATTAAATTTAAGCTTTTTAAAGCTTATTGGAGTCTTCCTGAGCTTTTTAGAGTTTCTCAGAGCTCTTTCAGGGCTCTTTAGTGTTTTTAGGAAACATCCAAAGATAATCTTCATTATTGTAGGGAATTTTGTTAGTATCATTCATTATAAAGAATTAATTTACTTTCAGTTGGCTTTTAACAAATCCCCTGGCTAGAATATACTAGTGCTACGAAATATAATTAAGTTAAAGCTTTTTCAGAGCTCTTTAGAGTTTTTCAGAGCTCTTTAGATTTTCCAGAGCTCTTTAGAGTTTTTAGGGCTTTTTAGAGTTTTCAGGGTCTTTTAAAGTTTTCAAGGCTTTTTAGAGAACATTCAAAGCTGATCTTCCCTATTGTAGGGATTTGTTATTATCATTCTTTAACGAATCTCCTAGCTTGTAGATCCCAATGTTACGGAGTATTATTAAATTTAAGCTTTTCAAAGCTTTTTGGAGGATTCCTGAGCTTTTTAAAGTTTCTCAGAGCTCTTTCAGGGCTCTTTATCGTTTTTAGGTTTATTAGGAAACATCCAAAGATAATCTTCATTATAGTAGGGAAATTTTTTTAGTACAATTCTCTATAAAGAATTAAGTTACTTTCAGTTGGCTTTAACGAATCTCCTGGCTAGAAGATACTAGTGCTACGAAATATAATTAAGTTAAAGCTTTTTCAGAGCTTTTTAGAGTTGTCAAGGCTTTTTAAAGAACATTCAAAGTTGATCGTCACTATTGTAGGGATTTATTATTATCATTCTTTATCGTATCTCCTAGCTTGTAGATCCCAGTGCTACGGAGTATTATTAAATTTATGTTTGTCAAAGCTTTTTGGAGTCTTCCTGAGCTTTTTTGAGTTTCTCAGAAATCTTTAGTGGTTTTAGGGTTTTCATGAAACATGGAATTTTGATAGTATCATTCATTATAAAGAATTAAGTTACTTTCAGTTGGCTTTAACGAATCCCCTGGTTAGAAGATACTAGTGCTACGAAATATAATTAACTTAAAGCTTTTTCAGAGCTTTTTAGAGTTTTTCAGAGCTCTTTAGATTTTTGGGAGCTCTTTAGATATTTGAGGGCTTTTTAGGGTTTTCAGGGTTTTTTAGAGTTTTTAAGGCTTTTTAGAGAACATTCAAAGTTGATCTTCACTATTGTAGGGATTTGTTATTATCATTCTTTAACGAATTTCCTAGCTTTTAAATCCCAGTGCTGCGGAGTATTATTAAATTTAAGATTTTTAAAGCTTATTGGAGTCTTCCTGAGCTTTTTAGAGTTTCTCAGAGCTCTTTCAGGGTTCTTTAATATTTTTAGGAAACATCCAAAGATAATCTTCATCATTGTAGGGAATTTTGTTAGTATCATTCATTATAAAGAATTAATTTACTTTCAGTTGGCTTTAACGAATCCCCTGATTAGTAGATACTAGTGCTACTAAATATAATTAACTTAAAGCTTTTTCAGAGCTTTTTAGAGTTTTCAAGGCTTTTTAAAGAACATTCAAAGTTGATCGTCACTATTATAGGGATTTATTATTATCATTCTTTATCGAATCTCCTAGCTTGTAGATCCCAGTGCTACGGAGTATTATTAAATTTATGTTTGTCAAAGCTTTTTGGAGTCTTCCTGAGCTTTTTAGAGTTTCTCAGAACTCTTTAGTGGTTTTAGGGTTTTTATGAAACAAAGATAATCTTCATTATTGTAGGGAAATTTTGTTAGTATCATTCTTTAGAAAGAATTAAGTTATTTTCAGTTGGCTTTAACGAATCTCCTGGCTAGCAGATACTAGTGATACGAAATATAATTAACTTAAAGCTTTTTCAGAGCTTTTTAGAGTTTTTAGGGATTTTTAGATTTTTCAGGGATTTTTAGAGTTTTCAGGGTCTTTTAGAGTTTTCAAGGCTTTTTAGGGAACATTCAAAGTTGATCTTCACTATTGTAGGGACTTATTATTATCATTCTTTAACGAATCTCCTAGCTTGTAGATTCCAGTGCTACGGAGTATTTTTAAATTTAAGCTTTTCAAAGCTTTTTGGAGTCTTCCTGAGCTTTTTAAAGTTTCTCAGAGCTCTTTCAGGGCACTTTAGCGTTTTTAGGTTTTTTAGGAAACATCCAAAGATAATCTTCATTATTGTAGGGAAATTTTGTTAGTATCATTCCTTATAAAGAATTAAGTTACTTTCAGTTGGCTTTAACGAATCTCCTGGCTAGAACATACTAGTGCAACGAAATATAATTAACTTAAGCCTTTTTCAGAGCTTTTTAGAGTTTTTCAGAACTCTTTAGATTTTTCAGAGCTCTTTAGATATTTTAGGGGTTTTTAGAGTTTTCAGGGTTTTTTAGAGTTTTCAAGGCTTTTTAAAGAACATTCAAAGTTGATCTTCACTATTGTAGGGATTTATTATTATAATTCTTTATCGAATCTCCTAGCTTGTAGATCCCAGTGCTACGGAGTATTATTAAATTTAAGCTTTTCAAAGCTTTTTGGAGTCTTCTTGAGCTTTTTAGAGTTTCTCAAAGATTTTTCAGGTCTCTTTAGTGTTTTTAGGGTTTTAGGAAACATTCCAAGATAATCTTCATTATTGTAGCGAATTTTGTTAGTATCATTCTTTATACAAAATTAAGTTACTTTCAGTTGGCTTTAACGAATCCTCTGGCTAGAAGATACTAGTGCTACGAAATATATTTAACTTAAAGCTTTTTCAGAGCTTTTTTAAAGTTTTTTTAGAGCTCTTTAGATTTTTCGAAGCTCTTTAGATATTTGAGGGCTTTTTAGAGTTTTCAGGGTTTTATAGAGTTTTCAAGGCTTTTTAGAGAACATTCAAAGTTGATCTTCACTATTGTAGGGATTTGTTATTATCATTATTTAACGAATCTCCTAGCTTGTAGATCCCAGTGCTACGGAGTATTATTAAATTTAAGCTTTTTAAAGCTTATTGGTATCTTCCTGAGCTTTTTAGAGTTTGTCAGAGCTCTTTCAGGTCTCTTTACTGTTTTTAGGAAACATCCAAAGATAATATTCATTATTGTAGGGAATTTTGTTAGTATCATTCATTATAAAGAATTAATTTACTTTCAGTTGGGCTTAACGAAACCCCTGGTTAGTAGATACTAGTGCTACTAAATATAATTAACTTAAAGCTTTTTCAGAGGTTTTTAGAGTTTTACAGAGCTCTTTAGATTTTCCAGAGCTCTTTAGATATTTTATGGCTTTTTAGAGTTTTCAGGGTTTTTTAGAGTTTTCAAGGCTTTTTAGAGAACATTCAAAACCGATCTTCCTATTGTAGGGATTTGTTATTATCATTCTTTAACGAATCTCCTAGATTGTAGATCCCAGTGCTACGGAGTATTATTAAATTTAAGCTTTTCAAAGATTTTTGGAGTCTTCCTGAGCTTTTTAAAGTTTCTCAGAGCTCTTTAGCGTTATTAAGTTTTTTAGGAAACATCCAAAGATAATCTTCATTATTGTAGGGAAATTTTGTTAGTATCATTCTTTATAAAGAATTCAATTACTTTCAGTTGGTTTAACGAATCTCCTGGCTAGAAGATACTAGTGCAACGAAATATAATTAACTTAAGGCTTTTTCAGAGCCTTTTAGTGTTTTTCAGAGCTCTTTAGATATTTCAGGTTTTTTTTTTATAGTTTTCAAGGCTTTTTAGAGAACATTCAAAGATGATCTTCACTATTGTAGGGATTTATTATTATAATTCTTTATCGAATCTCCTAGCTTGTAGATCCCAGTGCTACGGAGTATTATTAAATTTATGTTTTTGAAAGCTTTTTGGAGTCTTCCTGAGCATTTTAGAGTTTCTCAGAACTCTTTAGTGTTTTTAGGGTTTTTTGGAAACATCCAAAGATAATCTTCATTATTGTAGGGAATTTTGTTAGTATCATTCATTATAAAGAATTAATTTACTTTCAGTTGGCTTTAACGAATCCCCTGGCTAGAAGATACTAGTGCTACGAAATATAATTAAGTTAAAGCTTTTTCAGAGCTTTTTAGAGTTTTTCAAAGCTCTTTAGATTTTTCGGAGCTCTTTAGAGTTTTCAGGGTTTTATAGAGTTTTCAAGGCTTTTTAGAGAACATTCAAAGTTGATCTTCACTATTGTAGGTATTTGTTATTATCATTCTTTAACGAATCTCCTAGCTTGTAGATCCCAGTGCTACAGAGTATTACTAAATTTAAGCTTTTTAAAGCTTATAGGAGTCTTCCTGAGCTTTTTAGAATTTCTCAGAGCTCTTTCAGGGCTCTTTAGTGTTTTTAGGGAACATCCAAAGATAATCTTCATTATTGTAGGGAATTTTGTTAGTATCATTCATTATGAAGAATTAATTTACTTTCAGTTGGCTTTAACGAAACCCCTGGTTAGTAGATACTAGTGCTACTAAATATAATTAACTTAAAGCTTTTTCAGAGCTTTTTAGAGTTTTTCAGAGCTCTTTAGATTTTCCAGAGCTCTTTAGATATTTTAGAGTTTTTAGGGTCTTTTAGAGTTTTCAAGGCTTTTTAGAGAAAGTTCAAAAATGATCTTCCCTATTGTAGGGATTTGTTATTATCATTCTTTAACGAATCTCCTAGCTTGTAGATCCCAATGTTACGGAGTATTATTAAATTTAAGCTTTTCGAAGATTTTTGGAGTCTTCCTGAGCTTTTTAAAGTTTCTCAGAGCTCTTTCAGGGCTCTTTATCGTTTTTAGGTTTATTAGGAAACATCCAAAGATAATCTTCATTATTGTAGGGAAATTTTGTTAGTACAATTCTTTATAAAGAATTAAGTTACTTTCAGTTGGCTTTAACGTATCTCGTGCCAGGGGTGGCGGGAGCTGGTGTTGTTGCAAGGAATGCAAATTGTGAAGTGGTCGGTGCAATATGTATTGGCTCTGGAGTTACTTCTAATTAACTGGCTGAATTGTATGGTATTATTGTGGGTTTGGAGTGGGCAGTTCAGTGGGGGTATGCTTGCATTGTTATTAGATCAGATTCTACAAGTGTGTTGAAGGCTTTGGAAGAAGATAATGTTCCTTGGTTTGCTAGGCAAAGATGGATGGAAGTTAGAGGTTTATATGGTTCAAATCGTTTTGAACATTCTTTTAGAGAGGCAAATTTTGCAGCTGATGCCATGGCAAAACGTGGTTGTTTATTAGAGGATGGGGTTGGTTTTCACTTTGAAGGTAGACCAGTTTTCTTAAGTTCAATTGAATTGCCAAATGTAATTTATTATCGTTTTAAATAGGTTTTAGGAGTTTTTTAGGGGTCACTTTGTCCCCTTTTCTCCTTCACCTATCTTGTAAATATCTTTTTTATCAATATATTTTCTTGACTTAGCAAAAAAAATTTAACGAATCTCATGGCTAGAAGATACTGGTGCTACGAAATTTGTTTTAGGAGTTCTTAGAGTTTTTTCAGAGCTTTTTAGAGTTTTTAGGGATTTTTAGAGTTTTCAGGGATTTTTAGAGTTTTCAGGGTCTTTTAGAGTTTTCAAGGCTTTTTAGGGAACATTCAAAGTTGATCTTCACTATTGTAGGGATTTGTTATTATCATTCTTTAACGAATCTCCTAGCTTGTAGATCCCAGTGCTACGGAGTATTATTAAATTTAAGCTTTTTAAAGCTTATTGGAGTCTTCCTGAGCTTTTTAGAGTTTCTCAGAGCTCTTTCAGGGCTCTTTAGTGTTTTTAGGAAACATCCAAAGATAATCTTCATCATTGTAGGGAATTTTGTTAGTATCATTCATTATAAAGAATTAATTTACTTTCAGTTTGCTTTAACAAATCCCCTGGGTAGAAGATACTAGTGCTACGAAATATAATTAAGTTAAAGATTTTTCTGAGCATTTAAGAGTTTTTCAGAGCTCTTTAGATTTTTCGGAGCTCTTTAGATATTTGAGGGCTTTTTAGAGTTTTCAGGGTTTTTTAGAGTTTTGAAGGCTTTTTAGAGAACATTCAAAGATGATCTTCACTATTGTAGGGATTTGTTATTATCATTCTTTAACGAATCTCCTAGCTTGTAGATCCCAATGTTACGGAGTATTATAAAATTTAAGCTTTTCAAAGAATTTTGGAGTCTTCCTGAGCTTTTTAAAGTTTCTCAGAGCTCTTTCAGGGCTCTTTAGCATTTTTATGTTTTTTAGGAAACATCCAAATATAATCTTCATTATTGTAGGGTTTAACGAATCTCCTGGTTAGAAGATACTAGTGCTACGAAATATAATTAACTTAAAGCTTTTTCAGAGCTTTTTAGAGTTTTTCAGAGCTCTTTAGGTTTTTCGGAGCTCTTTAGATATTTGAGGGCTTTTTCGAGTTTTCAGGGTTTTTTAGAGTTTTCAAGGCTTTTTAGAGAACACTCAAAGCTGATCTTCCCTATTGTAGGGATTTGTTATTATCATTCTTTAATGAATCTCCTAGCTTGTAGATCCCAGTGCTACGGAGTATTATTAAATTTAAGCTTTTCAAAGCTTTTTGGAATCTTCCTGAGCTTTTTAAAGTTTCTCAGAGCTCTTTCAGGGCTCTTTAGCGTTTTTAGGTTTTTTAGGAAACATCCAAAGATAATCTTCATTATTGTAGGGAAATTTTGTTAGTATCATTCTTTATAAAGAATTAAGTTACTTTCAGTTGGCTTTAACGAATCTCCTGGCTTGAAGATACTAGTGCAACGAAATATAATTAACTTAAGCCTTTTTCAGAGCTTTTTAGAGTTTTTCAGAGCTCTTTAGATTTTTCAGAGCTCTTTAGATATTTTAGGGGTTTTTAGAGTTTTCAGGGTTTTTTTAGAGTTTTCAAGGCTTTTTAAAGAACATTCAAAGTTGATCTTCACTATTGTAGGGATTTATTATTATAATTCTTTATCGAATCTCCTACTCTTGTAGATCCCAGTGCTACGGAGTATTATTAAATTTAAGCTTTTCAAAACTTTTTGGAGTCTTCTTGAGCTTTTTAGAGTTTCTCAGAGATTTTTCAGGGCTCTTTAGTGTTTTTAGGGTTTTAGAAAACATTCCAAGATAATCTTCATTATTGTAGCGAATTTTGTTAGTATCATTCTTTATACAGAATAATGTTACTTTCAGTTGGCTTTAACGAATCCTCTGGCTAGAAGATACTAGTGATACGAAATATAATTAACTTAAAGCTTTTTCAGAGCTCTTTAGATAGTTTAGGGCTTTTTAGAGTTTTCAGGGTTTTTTAGAATTTTCAACGCTTTTTAGAGAACATTCAAAGTATATCTTCACTGTTGTAGGGATTTGTTATTATCATTCTTTCTTGAATCTCCTAGCTGGTAGATCCCAGTGCTACAGAGTATTATTATATTTAAGCTTTTCAAAGCTTTTTGGAGTCTTCTTGAGCTTTTTAGAGTTTTCAGAGATCTTTCAGGGCTCTTTAGTGTTTTTAGGGATTTAGGAAACATTCCAAGATAATCTTCATTATTGTAGCGAATTTTGTTAGTATCATTCTTTATACGGAATTAAGTACTTTCAGTTGGCTTTTACAAATCCTCTGGCTAGAAGATAGTAGTGCTACGAAATATAATTAAGTTAAAGCTTTTTCGGAGCTTTTTAAATTTTTTCAGAGCTCTTTATATTTTTCGGAGCTCTTTAGATATTTGAGGGCTTTTTAGAGTTTTCAGGGTTTTATAGAGTTTTCAAGGCTTTTTAGAGAACATTCAAAGTTGATCTTCACTATTGTAGGGATTTGTTATTATCATTCTTTAACGAATCTCCTAGCTTGTAGATCCCAGTGCTACGGAGTATTATTAAATTTAAGCTTTTTAAAGCT
This sequence comes from Papaver somniferum, assembly GCF_003573695.1. Taxonomy (NCBI): domain Eukaryota; kingdom Viridiplantae; phylum Streptophyta; class Magnoliopsida; order Ranunculales; family Papaveraceae; genus Papaver; species Papaver somniferum. The sequence goes on from NC_039361.1 coordinate 92,873,695, forward strand.
TATTGGAATCTTCCTGAGCTTTTTAGAGTTTCTCAGAGCTCTTTCAGGGCTCTTTAGTGTTTTTAGGAAACATCCAAAGATAATCTTCATTATTGTAGGGAATTTTGTTAGTATCATTCATTATAAAGAATTAATTTACTTTCAGTTGGGTTTAACGAAACCCCTGGTTAGTAGATACTAGTGCTACTAAATATAATTAACTTAAAGCTTTTTCAGAGGTTTTTAGAGTTTCAGAGCTCTTTAGATTTTCCAGAGCTCTTTAGGGATTTTTCCTTAGGGTTTAGGGTTTTCAAACTTTTCAATTTTTTTGGTTCTCCTCAATCATCTACGGGTGATTTGAGATGGGAGATGCTTCTCATGCGTCTCATGTTAGGTCTCGTACTTATGCTGATCAGGTGAAGGGGAAGCAACAGCTTCCAACAACATCTATTGATCTCAGTTCTTTACCATTGCCAACGATAAAAGAAGGCAAACCAGCGATTGTTTTACCTGAATCTTTCTATTTGGAAGGTTGTGATATTTGGAAATTCAGTCTTATTGGACGTTTAGATTTCAAAGGAATTACTTTCCAAGAGGTGAAGGATGATTTGGAACATCAATGGCAGCGAGGTCAAGGTGCGGTTCAGCTAATTCCTATGAGTAGAGGTTTCTTCACCATCAAGTTACAATCACAAACAGCAAAAGACAAGCTTTTGAATGCTGAAGCTTGGTTTTTTAGGCATCAAAAGCTAACCCTAATTGAATGGTTTCCTGGTTTTGATGCTGAAAACAAAGATCATCTCATGCTTCCGTGTGGGTTTCTTTTCCAGGGCTTCCATTAGAATTCTGGACAGAAAAAACGTTATTGTCCTTGGCTAAATCATTAGGAACTCCAATTGTGGTTGATAGACGTACTCTTGCTCATGAATATGGTCACTTTGCATCAGTTTTGGTGGATATTAATTTTGCTGAAGCAGCTACTGATGCTATTCATATTACGGTTGGGGGTTTAGATTTTTGGCAATCTGTTGAGATTCAAAAAGTTCCAAAATATTGTTCCAAGTGCAAGTTGATTGGGCATACTGATCATGAATGTAGAAAGCAGCACAAGGAAAATACTGAGCGACAACTTGTGGTAAGCAAACAAGTTAGCGTTGATGATTCTCAACCTGGCGTGAGCAATATTCCTAAACCTGCTGGTGGGGAATGGCAAGTGGCTAGGCGTAAGAAGAAGGGTAAGAAAAAAGCTCACAACGTCAATGTAGATGTTCGTGATGTTGTTGAAAATATTGCTGGTGAAGAAGATGATGTGGAGTTTGCTGCTAAGCTGGTGAAGGCTCATCAGTTGGAGGTTGTTATGGCACAAGCCAAAGCTGATTTTGAATCTGTTTATGTTGAATTGGCGAGAACTAAACAAGCGCAGGCTTCAAAATCAGTTTTAGTTAAGAATGGAAAAGTGGGTGAAACTAGGATTCCCAAATCTGTCTATTTTGAATCCATCAACTATAACAAGTTTGGTTGGAACTAGGATTCCCAAACCTGTTAGGATTGTGACCGCAACTCCTACTCCTCTTTGTGATCAGCTTACGACTGGGTAGTTTCTTTTGAATAAAAACAGATATAATGCTATTGAAACAATTCAAGATGTGGAGGAGAGTTCAGCTGATGCAAAGTTTAGGGCTGATCAAGAAGCTAGGCGTGTTCGCATGCAATCCATGCATAAGGTAGTGAATACTACTGAGGGTAGGAATGCTTCTGATTCCGAGTCTCTTCAGGACTCCAATTTGAGAATTGGTGCTGAAAAAGGAAGTTTACCAAGAATTAATTCTGGTGCAACTTCTCAGATTGATACTAACTCCTCCAAATCTGGTTTTTAATGCGTGTTCTATATTGGAACATAAATGGCATTGCACGTGATGCTGCTAAGACTAAGTTGCGTGAGTTATTTCATGATTTCAAGCCGGATATTTTATGTATTGCAGAGCCAAAGGTACATTGTACTTTAAATTTCTTGCAAACTTTATATGTGGATGGCTATAAGAAAGAAGTTATTCATAATTCTGTTGGTTCGTCTAAAGGAAACATATGGATTTTTTGGTCCAGCTGCATAGCTACGCCTGTAGTTATGAATTCTAGTAGGCAAGCTATTACTATTGAAGTAGAGGGGGTTTTGATTTCCTTTGTTCATGCTAGCTGTTTACGTGTCACGAGAAGAAGTTTATGGCAGCAACTTTCTTCAGTTGATAATAATACTCCATGGTTGGTTATGAGTGATTTTAATTGTGTTCTTCGCAATGAGGAGAAGAGAGGAGGTAGACAATCACGTACTTCAGTCATCAATGATTTTAGTGATTGGATGGAGGATAATGATCTTTTTGAAGCTGATTTTTTGGGTTCTAAGTTCACTTGGGCTAATGGCCAATCTGGTGTTCGTAGAATACTTTGTAAGCTAGATAGAGCTTTGATCAATGAGGCGTGGCTTATTAAGTTTGAGAATTGGAGGTGTAAAGCTCTTCCTCGTGAAGTTTCTGACCATTCCACTCTTATTGGCTTTCATTTTGTTAATACTAGACCGAAACGAGCTCCTTTTAGAGTTCAGAAGATGTGGTTTTCTCATTCAGACTTCATGCGCATGGTGAGTGAGAGTTGGAACGCCCCTATTACTGGTACGCCTGCTTTTATTTTTCCTTCCAAACTTAAAAGGTTAAAGGTTATCATGAAAGAGTGGAATTTACGTGTCTTTGGCAATGTGTATGCTAAGCTCAAGCAAGCGCAGTTGACTATGGAAGTGGCGCTTACAATTTCAGATGAGGATCCAGAAGATGTAACTAAGCTGAATTATGCCAAAGAGGCTTCAGTTACACTTCAGGAAATTCGTGCACAACAAGCTACTATGTTGAAGCAAAAGTCAAGAAATAAATGGTTTCAGGAAGGTGCTAGTAATACTTCTTTTTTTCATGCCAATATTAGGACTAGAAGGAGTAGTAACATGATTTCGGAGTTGGTGGATGATAATGGGGTTGTTATAACTGATTGTGACCAAATTAAAGACCACACCGTGGCCTATTTTGAGGATAAATTTAAAGGTGCTGAGTTTCCTATTGATGATGCTTTGTTTCATTATGATCATAACATTATTTCCGTGGAAGATAGTCAGAGAATGGATGAGATTCCTACTATTGAAGAGATTAAGAATGTTGTTTTTGAGCTTGGCGCTGATAGTGCCCCTGGGCCGGATGGTTTCTCTGGTTGTTTCTATAGGCATTGCTGGGATGTGATTCAGCAAGACCTTTTCAATGTTGTCACGTATTGCTGGCGTCGGCAGATGATTCCTCAAGGTACTAATTCTAGTCTTATTATTTTACTTGCCAAGTTTAGAGGGGCCAATTCTCTTCGAAACTTCAGGCCTATTGGTCTTAGTAATTTTTTCTTTAAGATTTTTACTAAGATTTTAGCTACAAGACTGGGGAGTGTTCTTGATAATTTGGTTTCAGAAGAGCAAGTTGCATTTTGAAGGGGAGAAATATCCATGAGAACATTAGTGTGGCGTCGGAGATGATCAATGATTTAAAAACTAAGCGGAGGGATGGTAATTTGGGGTTGAAGCTAGATATTACTCAAGCTTTTGACACGGTTAGCTGGTCCTTTGTCTTAGAGGTTTTTCGAAAATATGGTTTCTCTCATAGATGGTGTTCTTGGATCTGGTCAATCCTTAATTCAGCAAGGATTTCTATTCTTCTTAATGGAAGTCCTGAGGGTTTCTTCACAATCAATAGAGGTCTGAGGCAAGGTGATCCCTTATCTCCCCTTATTTTTGTTCTTATTGAAGATGTTCTGAGTAGAAATCTCACGAAATTGTTTGTGGAAAAGAAGATGACGCCAATGCTCTCAAAGAAAGGTATTTCTCCCACTCATCTTTTCTTTGCTGATGACATTATGATTTTTTGTAAAGGCAATATGAAGAGTTTGCGTAATCTTCTATCTTTGCTTGGTAAATATCAAAGTGCCTCTGGGCAATCTGTTTGTCGTCAAAAGAGTAAGGTTTATTATGGTGGTGGTTCATTGAGTCGCTGTGGAACTATCACTAATTTGCTTGGTATGGAAGTTTCCAATTTTCCGGACAGTATTTGGGAGTTCAGATCATGCCTGGGGTGTTCGATATCGTCACATAAGCAATGTGATTGAGAAAATAAAGAATCAACTTTCGGTTTGGAAGGGAAGATTACTTTCTTTTCAAGATAGAGTTGTTCTTATTAATTCAGTGATAGCTAGCTATGCCATTCACAACATGGCGGTGTACAAGTGGCCTAGAAAGTTTGTTCAGCAGGCGGAAAGAGCCATTCGTAATTTTCTTTGGTCTGGTGATGCTGATGTTACTAGGAAATTTGTTGTTGGGTATCCTAAAGTTTGTTGTCCTCTGAAGGAAGGTGGTCTTGGTATAACCAGCATGGTTGTTATTAATAAAGCTCTTCTCATGAAGCTGTGGTGGAGTATTCGTTCTTCAGACAAGAAATGGGCTCGTTTTTTGGGCAAAGTTTACTACTAGAAATGGTGGTATCAAACTTTATGGTGTGAAATCTTCAATTCTGCCGGGCATTAAATTGATTCATTCTATTGTGGACAAGCATTCTAAGGTTCTTATTGGTGATGGGAGGGCTACATCTCTTTATTTTGATGTTTGGTATGGGAATGAGAGCATTGCTGATTGCTTAATGAAACTGACCTTGACAGAAATGTTAAGGTTAGTGATATTATTGATAATAATACTTGGCAGTTGCAGGGTGTTCATCTCCAGAATTTGATGCGTGCTGGGGTAGTCTTGGAGGATTTGCCTTTGTTACAAGGAGGGAAGGATTGTAGAATTTGGATGCCAGAGATGAATGGACGTTTTTCTGTTTCTTCAGCTAAGAATCTCATTAGAAGGGAGTATTCAACTTCAGCGGTGTATGGTCTTTTGTGGAGGAAGGAAATTCATCCTAAACTTGCTGCCCAGAATTGGAAGATTTGTAGAGAGGTTTGTGCTACTCAAGACAAGATTAGGAGTAGATTCAAAATTGAATTAGCCAACAAATGTTACTTATGCAAGCTGATGAGGAATCGTTGGAGCACATTATTTGGAGTTGTCCGTTTGCTATGCAAATCTGGCAGTGGTGTTCAGGTTTGTTTCATTTAAGACCTTATTATGATGTTGTGACCTCATATATCAGCAAAAGGTAGGAGTCGTATTATTAAGGATTTATGGCTTCTTGCTAACTTGGTGATTCGCTCGGAGTTGTGGCAGACTAGGAATTTAGCTTGTTTTCAAAATTTGGCAGCTAACATTCACTTCTTCAAGAAGAGTTTTCTTTTTGGTTCATGAATATTCTGTTAGGGTGAAGAGTTCCATGCGTAATACTTCAGCAGATTTGGAATTTTGAACCACTTCCGTGTGGCTCATAGGCAGGTTCATCAGGTCCAATTGAAGTTTTTTGGCATCCTCCTAATAGGGATGAGATTTTATTATGTTGTGATGGTGCGGCAAAAGGAAACCCAGGTGTTGCAGGGGCTGGTGTTGTGGTGCGTGATGCGGATTGTAACTTTGTTGGGGCTATGAGCATTGGGCTGGGAATTACAAATAATTTCTTGGCTGAACTTTATGGTGTTATTGTTGGTTTAGAATGGGCTTTGAAGTGGAATATGAGAAAGGTTCTTGTGCGTTCAGATTCAATGGGAGCTATTGCTGCCTTGACGGGTACAAATCTTCCTTGGTTTGTTAAACACAGGTGGAGAAGAATTAATAACAGTTATGATTCTATTCGTTTTGTTCATACTTTTCGTGAGGCAAATTTTGCAGCTGATTGTATGGCAAAAGGGGATGTTATCTTAGAAATGGTGAAGGTTAAGCTTTGATGAAAGGCCGGATTTTCTTAGGCATTTAGAATTTCCATATGTTTCTTATTTCAGATTTAAATAGTTTGTAAGTTTTTGGGGCCTTAGGACCTCTTTTCTTGTGAACTCTTTGTACATATTGGCTATTCATTAATACAATCTAGATTTAGCAAAAAAAACCAGAGCTCTTTAGATATTTTATGGCTTTTTTGAGTTTTCAGGGTTTTTTAGAGTTTTCAAGGCTTTTTAGAGAACATTCAAAACTGATCTTCCTATTGTAAGGATTTGTTATTATCATTTTTTAACGAATCTCCTAGCTTGTAGATCCCAGTGCTACGGAGTATTATTAAATTTAAGCATTTCAAAGATTTTTTGCTTTAATAAACCATTTTTAGCGCTTCCCATTTTGTAATTCTTGTAATTACGTTTTTTTGCTTTAATAAACCATTTTGACCTAGCAAAAAAAAAAAAAAAAATTTCAAAGATTTTTGGAGTCTTCCTGAGCTTTCTAAAGTTTCTCAGAGCTCTTTAGCGTTTTTAAGTTTTTTAGGAAACATCCAAAGATAATCTTCATTATTGTAGGGAATTTTGTTAGTATCATTCATTATGAAGAATTAATTTACTTTCAGTTGGCTTTAACGAAACCCCTGGTTAGCAGATACTAGTGCTACTAAATATAATTAACTTAAAGCTTTTTCAGAGCTTTTTAGAGTTTTTCAGAGCTCTTTAGCTTTTCCAGAGCTCTTTAGATATTTTAGGGCTTTTTAGAGTTTTCAGGGTCTTTTAGAGTTTTCAAGGCTTTTTAGAGAACATTCAAAGCTGATCTTCCCTATTGTAGGGATTTGTTATTATCATTCTTTAACGAATCTCCTAGCTTGTAGATCCCAATGTTACAGAGTATTATTAAATTTAAGCTTTTCAAAGCTTTTTGGAGTCTTCCTGAGCTTTTTAAAGTTTCTCAGAGCTGTTTCAGGGCTCTTTATCGTTTTTAGGTTTATTAGGAAACATCCAAAAATAATCTTCATTATTGTAGGGAAATTTTGTTAGTACAATTCTTTATAAAGAATTAAGTTACTTTCAGTTGGCTTTACGAATCTCCTGGCTAGAAGATACTAGTGCTACGAAATATAATTAACTTAAAGCTTTTTCAGAGCTTTTTAGAGTTTTCAAGGCTTTTTAAAGAACATTCAAAGTTGATCGTCACTATTGTAGGGATTTATTATTATCATTCTTTATCGAATCTCCTAGCTTGTAGATCCCAGTGCTACGGAGTATTATTAAATTTATGTTTGTCAAAGCTTTTTGGAGTCTTCCTAAGCTTTTTAGAGTTTCTCAGAACTCTTTAGTGGTTTTAGGGTTTTTATGAAACATCCAAAGATAATCTTCATTATTGTAGGGAATTTTGTTAATATCATTCATTATAAAGAATTAAGTTACTTCCAGTTGGCTTTAACGAATCCCCTGGCTAGAAGATACTAGTGCAACGAAATATAATTAACTTAAAGCTTTTTGAGAGCTTTTTAGAGTTTTTCAGAGCTCTTTATATTTTTCGGAGCTCTTTAGATATTTGAGGGCTTTTTAGGGTTTTCAGGGTTTTATTGAGTTTTCAAGGCTTTTTAGAGAACATTCAAAGTTGATCTTCATTATTGTAGGGATTTGTTATTATCATTCTGTAACGAATTTCCTAGCTTGTAAATCCCAGTGCTACGGAGTATTATAAATTTAAGCTTTCTAAAGCTTATTGGAGTCTTCCTGAACTTTTTAGAGTTTCTCTGAACTCTTTAGTGGTTTTAGGGTTTTTATGAAACATCCAAAGATAATCTTCATCATTGTAATGAATTTTGTTAGTATCATTCATTATAAAGAATTAATTTACTTTCAGTTGGCTTTAACGAATTCCCTGGTTAGTAGATACTAGTGCTACTAAATATAATTAACTTAAAGCATTTTCAGAGCTTTTTAGAGTTTTTCAGAGCTCTTTAGATTTTCCACAGTTCTTTGGATATTTTAGGGCTTTTTAGAGTTTTCAGGGTCTTTTAGAGTTTTCAAGGCTTTTTAGAGAACATTCAAAGCTGATCTTCCCTATTGTAGGGATTTGTTATTATCATTCTTTAACGAATCTCCTAGATTGTAGATCCCAGTGCTACGAAGTATTACTAAATTTTAGCTTTTCAAAGCTTTTTGGAGTCTTCCTGAGCTTTTTAAAGTTTCTCAGAGCTCTTTCAGGGCTCTTTAGCGTTTTTAGTTGTTTTAGGAAACATCCAAAGATAATCTTCATTATTGTAGGGAAATTTTGTTAGTATCATTCTTTATATAGAATTAAGTTATTTTCAGTTGGCTTTAACAAATCTTCTGGCTAGAAGATACTAGTGCTACGAAATATAATTAACTTAAAGCTTTTTCAGAGCTTTTTAGACTTTTTAGGGATTTTTAGAGTTTTCAGGGTCTTTTAGAGTTTTCAAGGCTTTTTAGGGAACATTCAAAGTTGATCTTCACTATTGTAGGGATTTGTTATTATCATTCTTTAACGAATCTCCTAGCTTGTAGATCCCAGTGCTACGGAGTATTATTAAATTTAAGCTTTTTAAAGCTTATTGGAGTCTTCCTGAGCTTTTTAGAGTTTCTCAGAGCTCTTTCAGGGCTCTTTAGTGTTTTCTAGGAAACATCCAAAGATAATCTTCATTATTGTAGGGAATTTTGTTAGTATCATTCATTATAAAGAATTAAGTTACTTCCAGTTGGCTTTAACGAATCCCCTGGCTAGAAGATACTAGTGCAACGAAATATAATTAACTTAAAGCTTTTTGAGAGCTTTTTAGAGTTTTTCAGAGCTCTTTATATTTTTCGGAGCTCTTTAGATATTTGAGGGCTTTTTAGGGTTTTCAGGGTTTTATTGAGTTTTCAAGGCTTTTTAGAGAACATTCAAAGTTGATCTTCATTATTGTAGGGATTTGTTATTATCATTCTGTAACGAATTTCCTAGCTTGTAAATCCCAGTGTTACGGAGTATTATAAATTTAAGCTTTCTAAAGCTTATTGGAGTCTTCCTGAACTTTTTAGAGTTTCTCTGAACTCTTTAGTGGTTTTAGGGTTTTTATGAAACATCCAAAGATAATCTTCATCATTGTAATGAATTTTGTTAGTATCATTCATTATAAATAATTAATTTACTTTCAGTTGGCTTTAACGAATTCCCTGGTTAGTAGATACTAGTGCTACTAAATATAATTAACTTAAAGCTTTTTCAGAGCTTTTTAGAGTTTTTCAGAGCTCTTTAGATTTTCCACAGTTCTTTGGATATTTTAGGGCTTTTTAGAGTTTTCAGGGTCTTTTAGAGTTTTCAAGGCTTTTTAGAGAACATTCAAAGCTGATCTTCCCTATTGTAGGGATTTGTTATTATCATTCTTTAACGAATCTCCTAGATTGTAGATCCCAGTGCTACGAAGTATTACTAAATTTTAGCTTTTCAAAGCTTTTTGGAGTCTTCCTGAGCTTTTTAAAGTTTCTCAGAGCTCTTTCAGGGCTCTTTAGCGTTTTTAGTTGTTTTAGGAAACATCCAAAGATAATCTTCATTATTGTAGGGAAATTTTGTTATTATCATTCTTTATATAGAATTAAGTTATTTTCAGTTGGCTTTAACGAATCTTCTGGCTAGAAGATACTAGTGCTACGAAATATAATTAACTTAAAGCTTTTTCAGAGCTTTTTAGACTTTTTAGGGATTTTTAGAGTTTTCAGGGTCTTTTAGAGTTTTCAAGGCTTTTTAGGGAACATTCAAAGTTGATCTTCACTATTGTAGGGATTTGTTATTATCATTCTTTAACGAATCTCCTAGCTTGTAGATCCCAGTGCTACGGAGTATTATTAAATTTAAGCTTTTTAAAGCTTATTGGAGTCTTCCTGAGCTTTTTAGAGTTTCTCAGAGCTCTTTCAGGGCTCTTTAGTGTTTTTAGGAAACATCCAAAGATAATCTTCATCATTGTAGGGAATTTTGTTCGTATCATTCATTATAAAGAATTAATTTACTTTCAGTTGGCTTTAACAAATCCCCTGGCTAGAAGATACTAGTGCTACTAAATATAATTAAGTTAAAGCTTTTTCAGAGCATTTTAGAGTTTTTCAGAGCTCTTTAGATTTTTCGGAGCTCTTTAGATATTTGAGGGCTTTTTAGAGTTTTCACGGTTTTTAGAGTTTTCAAGGCTTTTTAGAGAACATTCAAAGATGATCTTCCCTATTGTAGGGATTTGTTATTATCATTCTTTAACGAATCTCCTAGCTTGTAGATCCCAGTGCTACGGAGTATTATTAAATTTAAGCTTTTCAAAGCTTTTTGGATTCTTCCTGAGCTTTTTAAAGTTTCTCAGAGCTCTTTCAGGACTCTTTATCGTTTTTAGGTTTATTAGGAAACATCCAAAGATAATCTTCATTATTGTAGGGAAATTTTGTTAGTATAATTCTTTATAAAGAATTAAGTTACTTTCAGTTGGCTTTAACGAATCTCCTGGCTAGAAGATACTAGTGCTACGAAATATAATTAACTTAAAGCTTTTTCAGAGCTTTTTAGAGTATTCAAGGCTTTTTAAAGAACATTCAAAGTTGATCGTTACTATTGTAGGGATTTATTATTATCATTCTTTATCGAATCTCCTAGCTTGTAGATCCCAGTGCTACGGAGTATTATTAAATTTATGTTTGTCAAAGCTTTTTGGAGTCTTCCTGAGATTTTTAGAGTTTCTCAGAACTCTTTAGTGGTTTTAGGGTTTTTATGAAACATCCAAAGATAATCTTCATTATTGTAGGGAATTTTGTTAATATCAATCATTATAAAGAATTAAGTTACTTCCAGTTGGCTTTAACGAATCCCCTGGCTAGAAAATACTAGTGCAACGAAATATAATTAACTTAAAGCTTTTTGAGAGCTTTTTAAAGTTTTTCAGAGATCTTTAGATTTTTCGGAGCTCCTTAGATATTTGAGGGCTTTTTAGGGTTTTATTGAGTTTTCAAGGCTTTTTAGAGAACATTCAAAGTTGATCTTCACTATTGTAGGGATTTGTTATTATCATTCTTTAACGAATTTCCTAGCTTGTAAATCCAAGTGCTACGGAGTATTATTAAATTTAAGCTTTTTAAAGCTTATTGGAGTATTCCTGAGCTTTTTAGAGTTTCTCAGAGCTCTTTCAGGGTTCTTTAGTGTTTTTAGGAAACAACCAAAGATAATCTTCATCATTGTAGGGAATTTTGTTAGTATCATTCATTATAAAGAATTAATTTACTTTCAGTTGGCTTTAACGAATCCCCTGGCTAGAAGATACTAGTGCTACGAAATATAATTAAGTTAAAGCTTTTTCAGAGCTTTTTAGAGTTTTCAAGGCTTTTTAAAGAACATTCAAAGTTGATCGTCACTATTGTAGGGATTTATTATTATCATTCTTTATCGAATCTCCTAGATTGTAGATCCCATTGCTACGGAGTATTATTAAATTTATGTTTGTCAAAGCTTTTTGGAGTCTTCCTGAGCTTTTTAGAGTTTCTCAGAACTCTTTAGTGGTTTTAGGGTTTTTATGAAACATCCAAAGATAATCTTCATTATTGTAGGGAATTTTGTTAGTATCATTCATTATGAAGAATTAATTTATTATCAGTTGGCTTTAACGAATCCGCTGGTTAGTAGATACAAGTGCTACTAAATATAATTAACTTAAAGCTTTTTCAGAGGTTTTTAGAGTTTTTCAGAGCTCTTTAGATTTTCCAGAGCTCTTTAGATATTTTATGGCTTTTTAGAGTTTTCAGGGTTTTTTAGAGTTTTCAAGGCTTTTTAGAGAACATTCAAAACTGATCTTCCTATTGTAGGGATTTGTTATTATCATTCTTTAACGAATCTCCTAGCTTGTAGATCCCAGTGCTACGCAGTATTATTAAATTTAAGCTTTTTAAAGATTTTTGAAGTCTTCCTGAGCTTTCTAAAGTTTCTCAGAGCTCTTTAGCGTTTTTAAGTTTTTTAGGAAATATCCAAAGATAATCTTCATTATTGTAGGGAAATTTTGTTAGTATCATTCATTATAAAGAATTCAATTACTTTCAGGTTGCTTTAACGAATCTCCTGGCTAGAAGATACTAGTGCTACGAAATATAATTAAGTTAAAGCTTTTTCAAAGCTTTTTTGAGTTTTTCAGAGCTCTTTAGATATTTGAGGGCTTTTTAGAGTTTTCAGGGTTTTATAGAGTTTTCAAGGCTTTATAGAGTTTTCAAAGTTGATCTTCACTATTGTAGGTATTTGTTATTATCATTCTTTAACGAATCTCCTAGCTTGTAGATCCCAGTGCTACGGAGTATTATTAAATTTAAGCTTTTTAAAGCTTATAGGAGTCTTCCTGAGCTTTTTAGAATTTCTGAGAGCTCTTTCAGGGCTCTTTAGTGTTTTTAGGAAATATCCAAAGATAATCTTCATTATTGTAGGGAATTTTGTTAGTATCATTCATTATGAAGAATTAATTTACTTTCAGTTGGCTTTAACGAAACCCCTGGTTAGTAGATACTAGTGCTACTAAATATAATTAACTTAAAGCTTTTTCAGAGGTTTTTAGAGTTTTTCAGAGCTCTTTAGATTTTCCAGAGCTCTTTAGATATTTTAGGGCTTTTTAGAGTTTTCAAGGTCTTTTAGAGTTTTCAAGGCTTTTTAGAGAACATTCAAAGCTGATCTTCCCTATTGTAGGGATTTGTTATTATCATTCTTTAACGAATCTCCTAGCTTGTAGATCCCAATGTTACGGAGTATTATTAAATTTAAGCTTTTCAAAGCTTTTTGGAGTCTTCCTGAGCTTTTTAAAGTTTCTCAGAGCTCTTTCAGGGCTCTTTATCGTTTTTAGGTTTATTAGGAAACATCCAAAGATAATCTTCATTATTGTAGGGAAATTTTGTTAGTACAATTCTTTATAAAGAATTAAGTTACTTTCAGTTGGCTTTAACGAATCTCCTGGCTAGAAGATACTAGTGCTACGAAATGTAATTAACTTAAAGCTTTTTCAGAGCTTTTTAGAGTTTTCAAGGCTTTTTAAAGAACATTCAAAGTTGATCGTCACTATTGTAGGGATTTATTATTATCATTCTTTATCGAATCTCCTACCTTGTAGATACCAGTGCTACGGAGTATTATTAAATTTATGTTTGTCAAAGCTTTTTGGAGTCTTCCTGAGCTTTTTAGAGTTTCTCAGAACTCTTTAGTGGTTTTAAGGTTTTTATGAAACATCCAAAGATAATCTTCATTACTGTAGGGAAATTTTGTTAGTATCATTCTTTATAAAGAATTAAGTTACTTTCAGTTGGCTTTAACGAATCCTCTGGATAGAAGATACTAGTGCTACTTAAGTTAAATCTTTTTCGGAGCTTTTTAAAGTTTTTCAGAGCTCTTTATATTTTTCGAAGCTCTTTAGGTATTTGAGGGCTTTTTAGAGTTTTCAGGGTTTTATAGAGTTTTCAAGGCTTTTTAGAGAATATTCAAAGTTTATCTTCACTATTGTAGGGATTTGTTATTATCATTCTTTAACGAATCTCCTAGCTTGTAGATCCTATGCTACGGAGTATTATTAAATTTAAGCTTTTTAAAGCTTATTGGAATCTTCCTGAGCTTTTTAGAATTTCTCAGAGCTCTTTCAGGGCTCTTTAGTGTTTTTAGGAAACATCCAAAGATAATCTTCATTATTGTAGGGAATTTTGTTAGTATCATTCATTATAAAGAATTAATTTACTTTCAGTTGGGTTTAACGAAACCCCTGGTTAGTAGATACTAGTGCTACTAAATATAATTAACTTAAAGTTTATTCAGAGGTTTTTAGAGTTTTTCAGAGCTCTTTAGATTTTCCAGAGCTCTTTAGATATTTTATGGCTTTTTAGAGTTTTCAGGGTTTTTTAGAGTTTTCAAGGCTTTTTAGAGAACATTCAAACCTGATCTTCCTATTGTAGGGATTTGTTATTATCATTCTTTAACGAATCTCCTAGCTTGTAGATCCCAGTGCTACGCAGTATTAATAAGTTTAAGCTTTTCAAAGATTTTTGAAGTCTTCCTGAGCTTTCTAAAGTTTCTCAGAGCTCTTTAGCGTTTTTAAGTTTTTTAGGAAATATCCAAAGATAATCTTCATTATTGTAGGGAAATTTTGTTAGTATCATTCTTTATAAAGAATTCAATTACTTTCAGGTTGCTTTAACGAATCTCCTGGCTAGAAGATACTAGTGCTACGAAATATAATTAAGTTAAAGCTTTTTCAAAGCTTTTTAGAGTTTTTCAGAGCTCTTTAGATATTTGAGGGCTTTTTAGAGTTTTCAGGGTTTTATAGAGTTTTCAAGGCTTTATAGAGTTTTCAAAGTTGATCTTCACTATTGTAGGTATTTGTTATTATCATTCTTTAACGAATCTCCTAGCTTGTAGATCCCAGTGCTACGGAGTATTATTAAATTTAAGCTTTTTAAAGCTTATAGGAGTCTTCCTGAGCTTTTTAGAATTTCTGAGAGCTCTTTCAGGGCTCTTTAGTGTTTTTAGGAAATATCCAAAGATAATCTTCATTATTGTAGGGAATTTTGTTAGTATCATTCATTATGAAGAATTAATTTACTTTCAGTTGGCTTTAACGAAACCCCTGGTTAGTAGATACTAGTGCTACTAAATATAATTAACTTAAAGCTTTTTCAGAGGTTTTTAGAGTTTTCAGAGCTCTTTAGATTTTCCAGAGCTCTTTAGATTTTAGGGCTTTTAGAGTTTTCAGGTCTTTTAGAGTTTTCAAGGCTTTTTAGAGAACATTCAAAGCTGATCTTCCCTATTGTAGGGATTTGTTATTATCATTCTTTAACGAATCTCCTAGCTTGTAGATCCCAATGTTACGGAGTATGATTAAATTTAAGCTTTTCAAAGCTTTTTGGAGTCTTCCTGAGCTTTTTAAAGTTTCTCAGAGCTCTTTCAGGGCTCTTTATCGTTTTTAGGTTTATTAGGAAACATCCAAAGATAATCTTCATTATTGTAGGGAAATTTTGTTAGTACAATTCTTTATAAAGAATTAAGTTACTTTCAGTTGGCTTTAACGAATCTCCTGGCTAGAAGATACTAGTGCTACGAAATGTAATTAACTTAAAGCTTTTTCAGAGCTTTTTAGAGTTTTCAAGGCTTTTTAAAGAACATTCAAAGTTGATCGTCACTATTGTAGGGATTTATTATTATCATTCTTATCGAATCTCCTACCTTGTAGATCCCAGTGCTACGGAGTATTATTAAATTTATGTTTGTCAAAGCTTTTTGGAGTTCCTGAGCTTTTTAGAGTTCTCAGAACCTTTAGTGGTTTTAAGGTTTTTATGAAACATCCAAAGATAATCTTCATTACTGTAGGGAAATTTTGTTAGTATCATTCTTTATAAGAATTAAGTTACTTTCAGTTGGCTTTAACGAATCCTCTGGATAGAAGATACTAGTGCTACTTAAGTTAAATCTTTTCGGAGCTTTTTAAAGTTTTTCAGAGCTCTTTATTTTTCGAAGCTCTTTAGATATTTGAGGGCTTTTTAGAGTTTCAGGGTTTTATAGAGTTTTCAAGGCTTTTTAGAGAATATTCAAAGTTGATCTTCACTATTGTAGGGATTTGTTATTATCATTCTTTAACGAATCTCCTAGCTTGTAGATCCTATGCTACGGAGTATTATTAATTTAAGCTTTTTAAAGCTTATTGGAATCTTCCTGAGCTATTTAGAGTTTCTCAGAGCTCTTTCAGGGCTCTTTAGTGTTTTTAGGAAACATCCAAAGATAATCTTCATTATTGTAGGGAATTTTGTTAGTATCATTCATTATAAAGAATTAATTTACTTTCAGTTGGGTTTAACGAAACCCCTGGTTAGTAGATACTAGTGCTACTAAATATAATTAACTTAAAGTTTATTCAGAGGTTTTTAGAGTTTTTCAGAGCTCTTTAGATTTTCCAGAGCTCTTTAGATATTTTATGGCTTTTTAGAGTTTTCAGGGTTTTTTAGTGTTTTCAAGGCTTTTTAGAGAACATTCAAAACTGATCTTCCTATTGTAGGGATTTGTTATTATCATTCTTTAATGAATCTCCTAGCTTGTAGATCCCAGTGCTACGCAGTATTATTAAGTTTAAGCTTTTCAAAGATTTTTGAAGTCTTCATGAGCTTTCTAAAGTTTCTCAGAGCTCTTTAGCGTTTTTAAGTTTTTTAGGAAATATCCAAAGATAATCTTCATTATTGTAGGGAAATTTTGTTAGTATCATTCTTTATAAAGAATTCAATTACTTTCAGGTTGCTTTAACGAATCTCCTGGCTAGAAGATACTAGTGCTATGAAATATAATTAAGTTAAAGCTTTTTCAAAGCTTTTTAGAGTTTTTCAGAGCTCTTTAGATATTTGAGGGCTTTTTAGAGTTTTCAGGGTTTTATAGAGTTTTCAAAGTTGATCTTCACTATTGTAGGTATTTGTTATTATCATTCTTTAACGAATCTCCTAGCTTGTAGATCCCAGTGCTACGGAGTATTATTAAATTTAAGCTTTTTAAAGCTTATAGGAGTCTTCCTGAGCTTTTTAGAATTTCTGAGAGCTCTTTCAGGGCTCTTTAGTGTTTTTAGGAAACATCCAAAGATAATCTTCATTATTGTAGGGAATTTTGTTAGTATCATTCATTATGAAGAATTAATTTACTTTCAGTTGGGTTTAACGAAACCCCTGGTTAGTAGATACTAGTGCTACTAAATATAATTAACTTAAAGTTTATTCAGAGGTTTTTAGAGTTTTTCAGAGCTCTTTAGATTTTCCAGAGCTCTTTAGATATTTTATGGCTTTTTAGAGTTTTCAGGGTTTTTTAGTGTTTTCAAGGCTTTTTAGAGAACATTCAAAACTGATCTTCCTATCGTAGGGATTTGTTATTATCATTCTTTAACCAATCTCCTAGCTTGTAGATCCCAGTGCTACGCAGTATTATTAAGTTTAAGCTTTTCAAAGATTTTTGAAGTCTTCCTGAGCTTTCTAAAGTTTCTCAGAGCTCTTTAGCGTTTTTAAGTTTTTTAGGAAATACCCAAAGATAATCTTCATTATTGTAGGGAAATTTTGTTAGTATCATTATTTATAAGGAATTCAATTACTTTCAGGTTGCTTTAACGAATCTCCTGGCTAGAAGACACTAGTGCTACGAAATATAATTAATTAAAGCTTTTTCAAAGCTTTTTAGAGTTTTTCAGAGCTCTTTAGATATTTGAGGGCTTTTTAGAGTTTTCAGGGTTTTATAGAGTTTTCAAGGCTTTATAGAGTTTTCAAAGTTGATCTTCACTATTGTAGGTATTTGTTATTATCATTCTTTAACGAATCTCCTAGCTTGTAGATCCCAGTGCTACGGAGTATTATTAAATTTAAGCTTTTTAAAGCTTATAAGAGTCTTCCTGAGCTTTTTAGAATTTCTGAGAGCTCTTTCAGGGCTCTTTAGTGTTTTTAGGAAACATCCAAAGATAATCTTCATTATTGTAGGGAATTTTGTTAGTATCATTCATTATGAAGAATTAATTTACTTTCAGTTGGCTTTAACGAAACCCCTGGTTAGTAGATACTAGTGCTACTAAATATAATTAACTTAAAGTTTATTCAGAGGTTTTTAGAGTTTTTCAGAGCTCTTTAGATTTTCCAGAGCTCTTTAGATATTTTATGGCTTTTTAGAGTTTTCAGGGTTTTTTAGAGTTTTCAAGGCTTTTTAGAGAACATTCAAAACTGATCTTCCTATTGTAGGGATTTGTTATTATCATTCTTTAACGAATCTCCTAGCTTGTAGATCCCAGTGCTACGCAGTATTATAGTTTAAGATTTCAAAGATTTTTGAAGTCTTCCTGAGCTTTCTAAGTTTCTCAGAGCTCTTTAGCGTTTTTAGTTTTTAGGAAATATCCAAAGATAATCTTCATTATTGTAGGGAAATTTTGTTAGTATCATTCTTTATAAAGAATTCAATTACTTTCAGGTTGCTTTAACGAATCTCCTGGCTAGAAGACACTAGTGCTACGAAATATAATTAATTAAAGCTTTTTCAAAGCTTTTTAGAGTTTTTCAGAGCTCTTTAGATATTTGAGGGCTTTTTAGAGTTTTCAGGGTTTTATAGAGTTTTCAAGGCTTTATAGAGTTTTCAAAGTTGATCTTCACTATTGTAGGTATTTGTTATTATCATTCTTTAACGAATCTCCTAGCTTGTAGATCCCAGTGCTACGGAGTATTATTAAATTTAAGCTTTTTAAAGCTTATAAGAGTCTTCCTGAGCTTTTAGAATTTCTGAGAGCTTTTCAGGGCTTTTAGTGTTTTTAGGAAACATCCAAAGATAATCTTCATTTGTAGGGAATTTGTTAGTATCTCATTATGAAGAATTAATTTACTTTCAGTTGGCTTTAACGAAACCCCTGGTTAGTAGATACTAGTGCTACTAAATATAATTAACTTAAAGCTTTTTCAGAGCTTTTTAGAGTTTTTCAGAGCTCTTTAGATTTCCAGAGCTCTTAGATATTTTAGGGCTTTTTAGAGTTTTCAGGGTCTTTTAAAGTTTTCAAGGCTTTTTAGAGAACATTCAAAGCTGATCTTCCCTATTGTAGGGATTTGTTATTATCATTCTTTAACGAATCTCCTAGCTTGTAGATCCCAATGTTACGGAGTATTATTAAATTTAAGCTTTTCAAAGCTTTTTGGAGTCTTCCTGAGCTTTTTAAAGTTTCTCAGAGCTCTTTCAGGGCTCTTTATCGTTTTTAGGTTTATTAGGAAACATCCAAAGATAATCTTCAGTATTGTAGGGAAATTTTTTAGTATAATTCTTTATAAAGAATTAAGTTACTTTCAGTTGGCTTTAACGAATCTCCTGGCTAGAAGATACTAGTGCTACGAAATGTAATTAACTTAAAGCTTTTTCAGAGCTTTTTAGAGTTTTCAAGGCTTTTTAAAGAACATTCAAAGTTGATCGTCACTATAGTAGGGATTTATTATTATCATTCTTTATCGAATCTCCTACCTTGTAGATCCCAGTGCTACGGAGTATTATTAAATTTATGTTTGTCAAAGCTTTTTGGAGTCTTCCTGAGCTTTTTAGAGTTTCTCAGAACTCTTTAGTGGTTTTAAGGTTTTTATGAAACATCCAAAGATAATCTTCATTACTGTAGGGAAATTTTGTTAGTATCATTCTTTATAAAGAATTAAGTTACTTTCAGTTGGCTTTAACGAATCCTCTGGATAGAAGATACTAGTGCTACTTAAGTTAAATCTTTTTCGGAGCGTTTTAAAGTTTTTCAGAGCTCTTTATATTTTTCGAAGCTCTTTAGATATTTGAGGGCTTTTTAGAGTTTTCAGGTTTTTATAGAGTTTTCAAGGCTTTTTAGAGAATATTCAAAGTTGATCTTCCCTATTGTAGGGATTTGTTATTATCATTCTTTAACGAATCTCCTAGCTTGTAGATCCTATGCTACGGAGTATTATTAAATTTAAGCTTTTTAAAGCTTATTGGAATCTTCCTGAGCTTTTTAGAGTTTCTCAGAGCTCTTTCAGGTCTCTTTAGTGTTTTTAGGAAACATCCAAAGATAATCTTCATTATTGTAGGGAATTTTGTTAGTATCATTCATTATAAAGAATTAATTTACTTTCAGTTGGGTTTAACGACACCCCTGGTTAGTAGATACTAGTGCTACTAAATATAATTAACTTAAAGTTTATTCAGAGGTTTTTAGAGTTTTTCAGAGCTCTTTAGATTTTCCAGAGCTCTTTAGATATTTTGTGGCTTTTTAGAGTTTCAGGGTTTTTTAGAGTTTTCAAGGCTTTTTAGAGAACATTCAAAACTGATCTTCCTATTGTAGGATTTGTTATTATCATTCTTTAACGAATCTCCTAGCTTGTAGATCCCAGTGCTACGCAGTATTATTAAGTTAAGCTTTTCAAGATTTTTGAAGTCTTCCTGAGCTTTCTAAAGTTTCTCAGAGCTCTTTAGCGTTTTTAAGTTTTTAGGAAATATCCAAAGATAATCTTCATTATTGTAGGGAAATTTTGTTAGTATCATCTTTAT